>NC_060281.1:51304512-51534632 GCF_021613505.1 Equus quagga
ATTGTCTTTCTCCATCTGACTTATAGCTTAGCACAAAACCCCCAAAGTCCATCCATGTTGTCACAAATGGCAAGATTTCATCTTTTTTACAGCTGAGCAGTATTTCACTGTATATATATATCACGTTTATCCATTCATTTGTTGATGGGCACTTAGATTGTTTCCAAGTTTTGGCTATTGTGAATAATGCTGCAATGAATATAGGGATGCATATATCTTTTTGAAATTTTGACTTCATGTTCTTTGGATAAATACCAAGAAGTGGAATAGCAAGATCATATGGTAGTTCTATTTTTAATTTTTTGAGGAATCTCCATACTGTTTTCCATAGTGGCCGCACCAGTTTGCATCCCCACCGGCAGTGTATGAGGGTTTCCTTTCCTCTATATCCTCTCCAACCCTTGTTATTTCTTGTCATTTTAATAATAGTCATTCTGATGGGCATGAGGTGATATCTCATTGTGGTTTTGATTTGCATTTCCCTAATAATTAGTGTTGTTGAACATCTTTTTATGTGCCTGTTGGCTATCTGTATATCTTCCAGAGTAGCTGTTTAAAAGGGAATAAAAGATTGGGGTCTAAAGGGAGAAGTCATGCCTATAGATATTGATTCCCAATCAGCATATTTGGAAGTTGAAGCAGTAAAAACAAATGTGATCACTTAGGAGAGAAAGTGTTCCACAGAGCAGAGTTTCTATCACCTGCCAGTTTGTTAGAAATGCTGGCTCTCAGGTCCCACCTCAGACTTACTGAGTCAGAATCTGAATTTTACTTAGATTTGCAGGTGACATCTATGCACATTGAAATTTAAAAACCTACCTCATATGTTAGAATCGACCAGGGTCTTGCCATTGCTTGGATCATGGGTCATCCTTAGAAGATAAATGGGCAGACCTGGCCAAACCCACCTTAAGTACTCCCTGAATTGCTAAAACAGTAGTTTAAACCCTGGCTGCACATTGTAAGAACCTTCATATCTTTGAAAATATACTGAAGCTCAGACTTTACCCCTAGAGATTCTGATTTATTTGTTCTGGGGTGTGGCCCAGGCATTAGTATTTTAAAAGCTCCCTAGGTAATTCTAATGTATAGCTAGAAAAAAAAATCATTGTGCTAAGAAGTCTTAAGGGGAAGCAAAAATCTAAATTCAATCAAATATACTAGGAATTTTTGTAATAATGAGAGCATAATGCTAGGAATGTATTAATAATAGAAGGTTTAGTTGCTGTGCAACAGGGTGGTGTGAAGGTAATTTCTGGAAGGTATCATTGATGACATAAAAGATGGCATATTCTTTAGGAAACCTTTCAGTTCTTATTAAGCTCTTAGCTTGCAAGAGTTTCAATTAACTTAGCAAACTTACACAATAATTTTTTAAAGTTTGCAGAGACAGGCTAAAAACTTGTCTCATGTTAAAGTAGTTTGGGGAGAGGGAGGGAGCAAGAAGTCAGGAGAAGGAGAGATATTTTTCTCTTAGTGGTAAAGAGCTGTGGGCCTCAATTTGCTAAACCCTGAAACGGTGGCATTTTGTAAGACTGAAAGACTGTGTAGGTGTAAGTAGAATGTCAAGGATGAGTCAAAGATTAATACCTAAATTATAGAGCATGATGGGAATTTCATGCCTCTGCCTTGGAAACCAAGTTTGGGAGAAGGAAGTAGTGACTGATTCTACAGCACTGCTTATATTGAGTTATAATGTAATCAGGTGGGTTATGCCCAATTCCAAGAATGGAGAAAGACTTCAGCCATGTGTTTTGCAATAGTTCTGCAAATTTTCTCAAGCATATAGCTTATTCATTGGCGGGCTAGCTCAAACTATGTAAAATGAGATCTCAAAAAGTTTAGGAGTTCGTAATTATCCAAGAATGTTTTATGCACTGATCCTAATAAGATTTTTCCAAATGCCCAAATCATGCTATAATTAATGTGTTGCAGTAATCTCAAAAGTGACCTACCTGCAGAATGATTCTGTATAGAGCGTCTGTAGTGTTGCATTCAATAGGTGGTTGGTAAGCTCTCCAAACTATCCTGGGTACGGACGGATAGTATGAAAGAACTGCAAGACACTCTCTGTCCTTGAGGAGCTTCAACATTTGTTCAACAAAAGCAATTAGAGTCGTGCGTCTCAGGAAAATATTTCATTTTCAAGATACGATAAAATTGCACTTAAAATCGAGAAAATCTGTAAAGTCATAAAGCTCAAGGTTTTAAAAATTGAATGACAGTAATAATACTTCCAATGATATGGGAATGCAATATAGCAACAGATGGCTTAATATTCGATGCATTTTAAAGAAATTATTATGCCGACTTAAGGAAAAAGAATACTGGCCTCAGAAGTTGTAATATCCTGTAATTCTCTTTCACTTTGAACCATAGGCATAATTACCTGTTCACTCCAATTCATGAAATAGGGAGGATAAAAACATTGTTGCTTTTCTCACCTGGACATGCTAATTTTGCAAAGAAGATGTAAAGGGAGCCCATTCTGCAATATCGGCTCCCCTCTGCCCAGTCTGTTCCCTGGTATTTTATGATGGTGGCTCCTTTTCGAAGTGAATAGGCTATTACAGATCAAAGAAGCTTGAATATGTGATAGACTTTAGTGCGTACTCACTATGTGCTCCACTTTCAAATAAATCCATTTTATTTCATTCTCAGAAAAATCCTTTTGGGTCGTATTATACAACTTTGACAGACTGAAAAAAAAAGTGAAGCTCACAGAGATAAAGTTATTTGCCTAAAATCACAGAAAGAAGAATTTCAAACCCAGTTTTTTATCCTAAATTCCCTACAAGACATGACATTTGCTCCCTGGGTTGTAGAACACCGCTACACAACAGAAAATGCAATAAAGTGAATCTACTTTCAAAGGAAGCCAAGTGTGGTTCAGGGTTCTCATTTTAATAACTTTCCTTGGTTCTTCAGTCTCAAGGTATAAGAGTTAGGAATGTGGTCCTGATTCGGATTCTGCCTCAGCCATTTACTAGCTTTGTGACTTTGGGCAATTCACCTAATATTTTTTGTTAGACCTCTTTTGTGAAAAGAATTAATAATAGTTCCCAACTCTTATGGATGTTGTGGGAATTAAATGGGTATTTGGAACAGTACCTGGAACGTGGCAAACAATAAATGTCAGCTGTTATTATCCTATGACCCTCAAATTTTGGTCTCCAAACCAATGAGCTCTTCTAAGCTACAGATTCACAGATCCTCCCAGTGCTGCTGCTGAGGGTGTACTCCTGGATAGTCATAGACCTCTCACACTCATCATGCCCAAAATAGAGCTCACCTTTGACATAAGATTATACAAGGAGTTTGGTACAGTGAGTGGTGAGTAAGCACTGAATAAATTTTAGCTGTTATCATTATGTATTCCCAAACTGTTCTTTCTCCTGCATTCTTTTTTTGTAAATGGCATGTCATCATCTGGGGAGGCTCATCCAGAAACCCGACAGTCATCCTAAATCCCTGTATTTCCTCCATCCAGCAAGATCCCAACAATCACTAGGTCCAGTCAACTTTTCCTCTTCATGAGTATTTTCCATACTTTCTATGCCCACTGCCTCATCATTTTTTGTTTCCGTTATTTGAACAGGCTTTGATGGTCTCTGGGATCCAAGGCATGCCTCCTCTTAACCCATTCCCCTCAGTGATGCTAGAATGAATCCTTAAAATTCAAATTGAGCATGTCACTATCTTGCCTGAAATCCTTCACTAACACTCATCCAGACCCCAGCATGTGTCTCTCACTCATTTCTTGTCACGGTAAACAAAACCGCCTCCTAGGCGAGCCTCGCCTCTCAGATGTACCAGATGTTGAAGCCACGTGGTCTTCTTCTGAAATTTTCTGTACATCCTCATTCCTGAGAGCCATTGCTAATGTTGTTTTTCAAACCTAGAATGGGCTTTCCTCATCTCTACAAAAAAACATTTTTATCCAAAAGTTTGGGCAACACAGTGATTATTTGAATACATTTTAAAAATTCAAGTATATGAAATCAAATTCAATACAATGACTCTTTTGGGGAACTAAAGATTTGCCAATAAGTGGGTGCACAGAATTCACATAAGGAAAGCTTTGCAAAATTGTTAGAGAGAGTAGAAATTGTTGTTTTAACGCTTTCTGAATAGAAACTAGTATAATCCTTTGGATGCTGAGAAAACTACAATCAGACAAAGTCTCTTTCTCAAGGAATCATGGACTTAAGACAAAACCAGACTTCAAATGTTACTGTTGCCACCACTGTGAAGAGGGTGAGAGATTCATGTATAACTGAAATGTGTCAGTCTCTTCTTATTGCCTAGGTGTCTTGTGGGAACTGATGTCAGATTTTACGCTACTCACTGGCATTGATTCAAACTACACTTGAACTACTTGAGGCTGTATGCGTCACCCTCTTGGGAAATTATCCCCAGGTGCCTAGAGAGGGCCCACTTGGATTTGATCCTGAAAGAGACTATTAGGAAAAATGGCTAACACATCAACAGAAAAAAAGAAAAGCTGTTTAGAAATCCATAAAGGGGTGATTATACCAACAATTTCACGGAAGAGAAGAAGCAAAATTCCAAGCATTCCCATAAGTAGTTGAGAGAAATATTTTGCATGCTAAGATTCCAAAACAGATCATTTTTGTTGGGTTAATCTGTCTTTTATGCAGATTTACAGCTTGTAAATGTAAACTTAGATCATTCAAAATGCATTTCCTCTTAGAATCTTTATTTTAAACCGTCTAAATTGAGAAGACAGCCTAAAACCTTCAAAACAGGAAGATTTTGTCTCTACCTAGCAACAGTAATCTTGACAATTCCTTCTTTCTTCAGGATGCAGTTCAAACTCTTCAGTGTGACATACAGAACCCCCAGATTTTTCCTTTCAGCAGTTGCCCTACATCATTGCATCTCCACGAGCATCACCCCCTCTAGTCAGACCAAAACTGCTGTTTTCTAAAGGCATTTTGCTTTCTCGTGCCTCCTTACCGTTGTACGTGCTCTTCCTCTGCCCAGTGTGTTTTCTCTCCCTGTGTAAGTCTCTTTTATCTTTCAATACTCTTAGACCAACTCCTAATGATTGAGTTAACAGCCTGCTTGTTTCCCTCTTTGATACTTCCATAATACCATGTCCATGTTTCTATTGTTTAAATCCATTGTATTATAATGGCGATGAGGATGATGATGATAAATTGTCCATTCTAGGCTGTGAACTTTCTGAGATAAAAATTATTTCATTCTTTTTTTATCCTCAGTTTTTAACAGAGGGCCTCAAATGTGATACTGTCTCTAGAATGAATGAGTAAAGCATCACAGTATTTGCTAGGTATTTGCCTTTCGGATGGCTCATAGTAAGACCCATCTGTAAAAAGTACAGTTGGCTTCTGGGTGTGGTCCAGTTATAATGGTTGTAAATCCAAATACACTCTTAAGCATGTCTGACACATTGTCTTGTTTCTGTCGTGTGCAATCTATGCTTGATTTCAGCGTTTGAGTAAACCTTGTATCATCTTCCTTTCTTCAAGACCATCTGGTGGATAAAATGAACTATATATGAGACCCAAATATCACTTTTGCTTTGACATCTGAGCAGGTATAATACCCATTTATTCATCATCCATCATTCATTCACACATATTTATTGGGCACTTACTACTGACAGGACCAATTCTAAAATCAATGGTACTCCTATTGCATGTTGCATTACACTTTGTTGTGTAGTGTTATACTATAGTTATGGCTGACTGTGGTTGCTTTTGCTCACCTGGTACAGTTCCTGAAACAGACATTCAGTATATCTTAGGTAAATACTTGAATTGATGAATACATGACCCAATGGCTAAATTTGTTTGTCCAGTCACTAATTAGTTTGAATTCCAGACTTAATTATTAAATAGAATAGGTGGCTTAGGTATATTTTCTAGTTCAAATGCTCTCTGTTCACATTTTCTTTGGGATTATATGATGCCATGATTAGATCAGTAGTTTTCAGATATATTTTTAAAGAACTAGAACTTTGTTTTCAAATGTAGTTGAAAATACAGAACAGTATACAAAAAAAAAAAATAATTCTTAATCGCATTGTCCAAAAGCAATGTTTGAATTTCAGTGACGAATTATTACCTGCACATCCACAGTTTTGCAAAACACCAGGATGCACCATTTACATAAAATTCAATATGAACTATGCCCCCTAGAGTTGTCAGCTTGGCAGCCCTCATTACCTTACTACACTTTCCATATGTATATCTGTGTATGTATTTTTAACATAGCACCCTGCTTTCCTAATTTATATGATTAATATTTTCCATATTACTAAAATCATTTTACTAGTTACCTCTTTTAGCTTATCACTGCTCTGTCCACAAATTTTAGACTCATGTAGCATTTGTACAGCCACTAGAGAGATGAGTTCACGCTTTCTGTTAGTTTCGTGTGGCTCCCATTGGGAAACTGACATATAGAGCATTTCGTATAACATCAAGGCCCTATCAAAACAGCCTGGTTCCTACAAACCATGTCATATTCATCTGTGGCAGAACATTTCTGAGGGTAGGGGGCATGACGGTATATAAAACAAAGTTTTACAGAACTGCCAACAACATTCGTTGTTAGGTACATTATTACATTTCGGTTAACATAATTCTTCTAGAAAGGAATATAGCTAAAAGCCAAAGATGACTTCGACCTAGTGATACCAAGAATTTATCACAAGGAAATAATTCAACAGTAGCAAAAATATATGGTAATTATCTTCGTTGCTATATTATTTATAATATGAGGCTTATGTGCCATTTTTCTATTTATGTCTTTATTCTGTTCTATATGAAAAAACAAATTCCAATGGACTTTAAAAATAAACGTAAAAAAATGAAACTGTCGAAAACAAGAAAAATTTTATGTGGATATTGAATAAATATTTAGGTGGGGAAAACTTTCTATATATCAAAAGAACAGAAATAATAACAAATGATAATACTAGAATATTTGACTATAAAAACTGAAAATTTCTATAAATAGAAAACATCGTAAATAAAGTGAGGCAGAAAATAATTAATATCTTTACTATATAAAACCATTATAACTCAACAGAAAAACTGGCAAAAGACATGAAACAAACAGGAATACAAACGGCTCGTAAACATGTGGAGATATTTAAATTTAGTAGCCGGAAGTAAATATTTAACAAATGGAAGCTTGACTGTATGTCCCTCTTTCTTTTTTTCTGGTAATTATTTAGATGGTTTTAAAAGTCATGTTTAAAACCATTTGTCATTAGCCCTATATCAGATATAAATTTGTCCCAGCCCTGCAAGGTGCAAATTTCCTGTGGTTTGTTACTTCCTTCTCTGTCTCTCCACTGGCATGTACACAACAGCACAGAGATGCCTCTCTCTGCACGGCCCGGCACTGCACCATCTCTCGGAGCTAAAGATCCAGCTGTATGGGGCCAGCTCTCCTGTTTCGAGCAGTAGATGTCATTTGTCAAACATTTTGAGTATCCTCGTCAGAGGACTGGAAACAAGAGGGACTCACAGACTGCCACCCAAGCCAGGATTCCCAGATTCCTCTGACCTAATGTATAATCAGACTTTATGTAATCAGAAAAAAACTTGAAAAATATCGATGCGTAAATTGTTATTATAACCATATGGAAAATCTTTGCATGAAGAACAAAAAGGAAAACAGCTGTGGCTGCAATGGGATGGAATTAGAAGTCATTTATAGTTTACTGTAAAAAATATTTTTAAGCTGATTGTTTTTAAATTTTGATAGAAAGTAAGAAACTTATTCACGGTTGTAGCATCATACAATAAACTAGAGCTTCCAAGAGGAGAGATGAAGCTTCCTTCCTTCTGGGGCTCAGTAAGTGCCCTCCTCTCCCAGCTCCCCATTGGAACCTAAACAATTACTGCAGCAATTTAAAAAAAAAAATCAAAAAGTGAAAACTCTCCTTGGAGGGCAAGGTAATGAGAGATTCAACCATTCTGATCCAATCAATTTTTCTCAGACATTTTAAGTCATAAAATCAAGTTTATAAAACAAAACTTGAAAAGGGATTAAGAGACATCAGGAGGAAACTAAAAAACTATCTGTGAGGGGTTTATTTCATTTTATTTTCTATGTTACTTTATATGTCCCATAAATAGTAGGAAATATTTTTGGCAACTTGTGAGTAAATAATTTTATGTTTGAAAATTTAAAATAAGATGCTGTGAGTTCTTTGCTTGTTAATTCTTGAGTAACCTTACTAAATTGTGCTTCTCCACATTTTCTGACTGCTCAGTTGAAATGGCTGAGGGGAGACACACACACCATTTTTCTCCACATATTTATTTCTCTCAAAAGGCTTACTTCATAGATATCACAGCAATTTTTTGAACAATAGGGCAATTATTCTGTTCACAAGAGAGAAACCCACTCTATTTTCCCATCAGAAAGACCCACAAAATAAGTAATTTTGAAACCGTTAATCTAGACTCTCTCTTGGGAAGGACCTGTATAAGCCTATTTCTCTTGTAGAATCCAGTGAATCTACACATTCATTCAGGAAATTTCTTTTTGAGAGAAACAGGACCTAGAACAATCAGCCAATAAATTTTCCAATTTCCAAAATTATACAATAGGCCTTTTACTTCATTTGAAGAGGCAAACACTCATGTATTTTTAAAAAATTTCAGATGGCCTTATATTCTCCCATGTGCAAGGAACACTATGTTTAAACTTTGTATTTGAATAGTTGCACCACTATACGGGTAAAGCTATCTCTGGGGGCCAGATTTTTAATTTGCTTTTAAGTCTTATAGTGCATCTTGGAATTGATCAAGCTGAAGAGAGGTGATGTTGAACATTTTGAGCCCTAAGAAGGAAGCAAAACCCACTTTTCAATGAAAGTGCGTTGCATCTATCCTGGCTATTGGTCTCTGGGGCATTTTAATAGAAACCCTGAAAGTAATGCCGTCCTGTACTTACAGAGATGGGCTTACAATATGAGTATTTCACTATTTGTTGTAGGATTTCATCTTTCCACAAACAGGTTTTAAATTTGAGCAATGACTAAGGCAAGCGGTTATGCAAACATTTGCAGGTAAAACATATTTTATTCCTTAGTTTAAAAATAGCCCAAAGGCTCGTTCTATGAAAAGCAGCTTAAGGGAAAATCATAAGCGGAACTAGGACCAGACATCCTAGCTTGGGCCTTAGTGGAGGGTAACAGTCTTACTACCTTCTGAACCACTCTCTCTCCAACAAGAGTGAGAGTGAGGCCCTCCTGTGTTGTTTGTTCTCTCCCTCTCTTTCTCCCAATCTCTCTCCCCTACATACGCAGGAGTCGGCTTGTGCTGTGTGCTCACACAGTCAACCAGAAACTTCCTTTGCATCCCCAGAGACTCAGGAACACTCGCTGCTCAGTAATGGTCCCTCTGCTCCAGGATCGTACTTGCTCCTTCCTTAACCAACTTTCAAAAGTGGAAGAGAGTAATATAAAGATTTATTTCCTTGCTAGTAAGATTATAAAAACCACTTCTTTCCTCCCTCCACTCAACCAATATAGACAACGGACGGCAGAACACATCTTCTCCCCTTTCGCTCCTTTTACAGTGGATGAAGTGTGCCTCCTCCAGTCTAAGGCTCTTCCCTCTGCACGTGCTCTAAGTCCTCTTCCCTTTCATCTCGCTGACCTCAACGCGTCAATCATCCCTCCTCTCTCTAACTTCGCTTTTGATGTAATTTCAAACCAACAGAAATGTTGCAGGAATAGTACAAGGAAATCCATGAACTCTGTACCCAGATTCACGAATTGTTTACATTTTGCCCCGTCTGCTTCTCTCTCTAGACTCATAAGGAATTATTTCAAATACATTGGAGAGACAGCATACTTCTTACCTCCTAAATACTGCCGGCTGTGTTTCCTACGAACAATGACATTCTCTGACGTAACCACAGTGCAGCGATCAAAATCATGCAGTTTAAGATTGATAACAATACTATTATTCACCCCATGGTCCATATTCAAATCTCATCAGTTTTCCTAATAATGTTCTTTTTAGTTATTTCCTTTTCCCATCTGGGGTCCAATCCCAGATGCCTCTGGCGTTTAGTTGTCATATCTCTTGAGTCTCCTTAATTTCGAATAGTTCCTCACCCATTTTTATCTTTCTTGACCTCGACAATTTATAAAATAAACATCTATTAACTTTTGGGATATCCTTTAATTTGGATTTGTTTGTTATTTCCTCATGACTAGAATTCAGGTTAATTATTTTTGGTGGAAATATAACAGACACAATGTGTCTTTTTAAAGCACATTTTATCAGGACATACATGATGTTGGTTTGTCCCAATATTGGTAATATTAACTGGTTTAAGATGGTGTCTGCCACATTGCTCTACTGTAAAGTTATTATTTTTACCTTTGTAATTAATAAGTTATTTGTGGGGAGATAATTTGACACTATGTTAATATCCTGTTCTTCATCAATATTTCACTCATGAATTTTGGTATCCTATTATTTCTAGCCTATAGAAAATTGCCTATTTTCTAACTCTGTCATTCCTTCCATATTTATTCGTTGACATTTTACTGAAAGGAAGGGATTTTCTTTCTCCCCCTCAATTAAGTAATTAATTAAATTACTGTGGATTTATGGATTTTACTTTTTTAAACAAATGAGTTATCTATTTCTTTCATGATTTGTTTTGATGTTCAAATTTTCAAGATTTGGTCATTGGCAGTTCTCTCATCTGTATCTTTAACTTCTCTCTTTCTGCTTTCTGCTTTCCACCAGAATTTACACATACTTCTCTCTCCTTTCTAGACATAGCCCTCTATCTATTCCCACATCTCTTATTTCTTCTTCAAAGCTACCTTTCCTTTTTTTTGTGAGGGAGATTCACCCTGAGCTAACATCTATTGCCAATCCTCCTCTTTTTTTTTTCCCTTGAGGAAGGTTAGCCCTGAGCTAATATCTATGCCAATCTTCCTCCACTTTGTATGTAGGATGCCTCCACAGCACGGCTGATGAGTAGAGTCCGTCTGCACCCAGGATCCAAACCGGTGAATCTGGGCCACTGAAGTGGAGTGCATGGAACTTTAACCACTTGGCCATGGGGTCAGTCCCCAAAGCTACCTTTCTTGAAAGAGTTGTCTATACTTCGTTTTTTTCCATTTCTCCCTCTCTCATTCACTCTTCACTCTACTTCAGTCTATTTTGCATTTCTATCACTCCACCAAAGTGGAGTACATCAATTTAACCACTATGCCAGTGGGCCAGCCCCAATCTTCCTCTTTTTTCCTTGAGGAAGATTAGCCCTGAGCTAACATCTGTGTCAGTCTTCCTCTACTTTATACGTGGGTCGCTGCCACAGCATGGCTGATGAGTAGTGTAGGTCTGAACCAGGGATCCGAACCTGCAAACCTGGGCCACTGAAGTGGAATGTGCAGAACTTAACCACTATGCTACAGGGTTGGCCGCTAGAAATATTCATTTCTGATAATTACTCCTCTCTTCTCTATTGCTCTCCTTTACCTATTCATTGTAAAAGAAAACAGATGCAGAAAATCACAGGGAATAAATGTATAACTTAATGAATTATTATAAGTTGAATACTCTGGTAAACATCACTCAGGCCAAGAAATAGAACTATGCCTGCCACCCCAGAAGCTCTTTTTACCACAGTAACCCCTAACTTAACTTTTATAATAATCATTTCCTTGCCTTTCTGAATGGTTTTCACTCACGTGTGCATCCCTAGACATTGTAGCTTAGTCTTACCCATTTAAAAATATTTGAGATAGTATTTTAGTCTCTTTTCACCTAGTTTCCTCTTTCCTTCTTTTATTTCCCTTACAATTTGACTGTGAAAGAACCCTGGCTATTTTTCCGCCAATTTTCCCACAATCTGAATTTTGCCAATTGCACACTCCTGGTTTAGTGTAGCATGTTCCTCTGTCCTCTCTCTTTCTCGTAAATTGTCAGCTGGGCCCAGACACTTGATCAGACTCAGGTGTGATTTCCTTGCCAACACCCTAGGTGGTGGCGTGTTCTTTTTTCAGGAAGCACATTATGTCTGGTTGTTTATCTTTTTGTGCTCTTAATAGCCATTGATTCTCAATTCCTAGATTGATTAAATCACAGGGGCTTGCAAAATGATGATATTCTAATCTACTACCCCTTTGAATTTATTAGTTGAAAACCTTTTATGGAGACACTTGCTCTCATCTTCTGTTTGGTTAATTGAGGAAAGGCTGGATAAATTCTTGATTAATATTCTTTGTTTATAAATTTTCAAGACAATAACTTGGTTCCCTATCATCTTCTAGAGATAACCAGTTATTCTTTTAAAAACATTATTATTAACTCATGGATTTAAACGTATTTAATAATTTCCAATCTATTGAAAATCTTACTTTTATTGAAGATCAAATTGCTTGAACTTTTGTCAGTGGGGGCCTCTTCAAGTTAATCCTGAGTCTTTTTACATGACCCTAAAAGTCTTTAATTTCTTCCTTGATATCTGGCACATCAAGGTATTCCAGGATCATCTTGTATATTTCCTGCCCCAGATCTGGAGCCAGCATTTCTCCAACAAACCCTGTTTATTTTTAAGGGGAAAGAATATTTGAAGACTACAATATGAGTGCTACAAATTCTCTTTCTCTCCTCTCACTGTGTATACTGTAATCCATATTTCTTTTCCTCTATACCAAGAATCCTGGTTTACAAGGAAGACTGCAGGGGATGAATTAGAATTAGCATATCCCATGATTTCGCACTTGCTTTATGCAAGTGATTCTCAAACAGGGGTGATTTTTATCACTCAGAGGACATGTAACCATGTCTGGAGACATTTTTGGTTGTCACAATTTCGGGAGGGGTATTGGTGCTACTGGTATCTAAGAGCTAGAGGCCAGGAATGCTGCTAAACATTCTGAATGCACAGGACCAGCCTTCACAACAAATAATTACTTGGTCCAAAATGTTAACAGTGCCAAGACTGAGAAACCCTACTATCCTATATTATGCATACATGATAGTCTCAGAATAATAATACTAATGCCACTACCATCAATTACTATCACTAAAGCAAGTTAAGAATTTTGTTTGCACATGCCAATCCCCTTATACACTACATATGACTGTACTATGTCTACATTGTCAGATAATATAGCTATCACATACTAAACTCTCTCCCTTTTAATTCCCTTTTGGTCTTAGTTCTACAAGCTGTTATATATTTAACACTCCTTACCTCTCTTCGTGTCAATGTATCTCTAGTCATTTGATTGTTCAAAGCTTGCTCTCTACTAGGTTCTTTTGGAAGGAATCATAGGAATAATATTTCCTTAGCTCTTTCTTAGTGATAACATCTTTTCCACACTCTTTGTACTCGATGGTCTGTTTTTCTGGATATAAAATCCTTAGTTTGCAATCACTTTCTGTGAATATCTAAGTATTTTACTCCATATTCATCTGGCACAAAACTTTGAGGTCGAAAAGATTATCTCATTTTCTTTCCCTTATGAGTCTTTTTAAAGTTCAGCAATTTTTCTAGAATATGTCTTACTCTTGGTTGTTTCAGGTCTATATTCTCAGTTGCACTTGTGCTCTTTTAATATATAACTCAAATTTTTTCTTTTAATTTCAGAAACATTCTCTTGAATTCTAGTTTTGAGTATTTGTTCTGTTTCCTTGCTTTTGGTTTTCTTTTCTTTGGTATTATCTGTTTATTTGATCATCTTTGTCTGTCTTCAATATTTGTCACTTTCTTGAGTCCTTTTTGAAATGTCTTTGTTTCTTTTTGAATTAAAAATGTTCTGCCTTTTCATTTTTTATTTTTCTTAAAGCATTATCTGTTGTGTTTATTCACTCTTGTACTCCTAGTCTAGTCTTCACTTCTAAAATGACTCTTTTTCTTTTATTTCTAATTCTTTTGGAGTTCGGTCACCTCATTTGAGATTTTCTAATTCTGACATATGCTGATCTTTCATATCTTGTGTAATTTTCTTAATGTCTTTTAGCTCGTTTTATGTATGTGACCATTTTGATCTATTTTGAACATATCTTTTGGCATGCTTTTATTCTCTATAGGATGTTTTTCTGCTCCTTATTCTCTTAGATCTTATAGAATCTTTGTAAAAAATTTGAACTTGTGAATTTTATGTTGCTCATTTTTATGGCAATTTAATTTTTCTGAGTTTTTAGATGGAGATTGGTTCTGATAGCTTTTCTAACTTTATAGAACTCTTCCGTCATTCTCACGTGCTGCTAAACAATTTCGTGGCTTGTTTTCTCAGTATTCCTCTCTCTGTTACCCTCCCCTACTTTGACCTGGACTTCTCTTTCATATGCTCAGTTTTGGTTTCACTTCTCCAGTGTGAGGGCTTGTCCTGCGAGGAGCCCTGAACGTTCAGTTTCAAGAATTCAGAGGGGCAAGTCTACTCCATCTCTTTGTTTCAAGGAGTTCTGATCAATTATCAGAAATTACTGATCCAGAGAGCTTCCTGAAGGACCTGTTGAGCTCAATCCCCTGACCATCACATGGAAACTGCAGTTAACACAGATTGAAGCTGGCTTGCCTTCCATCCCTCTGTATTCTTCCCTTCTGTGCTTGATTTCCCCCTCATGGGATGCTGCATCACAACTCCTCTCTCTACCCCTCCCTCATTTTTTCCTGAAATGCCTTGGGGTTTTTAGGCTTCCTGTCTTATCTCTTGTGTGTGGTGCCCTAGCTATGAAGTTGTCTGCAGCCCAAGCCGTTGAAGGACCTGTTCATACCTAGGAGCCACGAGTTGTCCTGGCCAACTTAACACTTGAGTGTGCACATCTTGAGAAGTCAAGACTTACAAAAACCCTGCCCACCTTCATAGGTGGGTGCCTCCATTTCAGAAATGAAGACTATCAGAGTAAGGAACCGTGAGCCCATTTCAGCTGCTGTTCCCAAATTGGCCCACTCTTCTGTCAGTGAATTCCTGTTGGCTGTATTGGGGTTCTCCTATTCTCAGGTCTGTCAGGTGTTGCTTCCATCTGCTTTCTCCCACACAGATGCTGAAACCACACGGGTTTTGTCACTGTTGATGGTTTGTTGTCACTCCCTTGTATTTTCTTAAGGATATCTTGTTACTGAATCTTCTTCCACATGTTGTCCATATGTTTTGGTTTTGCTGTTTAGTTTCTCTTTCTCCTTTTATGTGGTGAGTTTAGAAGGATCCAAAAACTAATCTGCTGTGTGCCCTGCCACCATCTTCTAGATACTCTTCAAACACTGTTACTTCAGTTTTCCTTCTAGCAATTTCTTCTAGATTTTTCCTACTTCTCTTACCACACCTTTTCAGTTTTCTAGGCTCCTCTTTCTACCAGTCCCTTAAATGTTGGGGTTTCTTATAGCCCTTTGCTCTTCTGACTTGATGGATTTGCTATGGTCCCTGGGAGTCTGCATGTAACCTCAGAGCTTTCATTGCTGCCTAAATTCTGGTAACTCAAAAAAACTGTATCTGCAGGGATGACCTGCCTCTTGAGCCTCAGATGTATATATCCAATTGCCTACTGGATGGTCCCATCTACACATCTTTCAGGTCCCTCATATTCAATGTATTCAGAATGTAAGTAATCATCTCACTCCACAAACAACCTCCTTCTCCTTGTTCCCTGGTCAGTAACGAGCACCATATTCACCACTTTGCTCAAGCCATAAATCTCTTGTTTACTCTTTCTCATCCCAAACCAGTTAGTCCTTACAGTTACCTGCTACGTATTTCTAAAGTTGTCAGTTTCTCTCTGCTCCTCCTCCACCTTAACACAGACCACCATCATCTATTTCCTGGAATACTGAAATATTTTCCCAAGTGATAACCTGGCCTCCAGAACTGCCCTGTTGTGACACCCATTGCAGTTGTGATGGGTAAGATTTCTATCCTGTAAGTGTTTCCTCCTGTTTCTTCCTTTTCTCCCTCTTACTCTTGTCCTCTGGGAGCTAGGACTAGATTAAGTTTTGGAAGGAAGTAAATAAAGCAGATTGAGCTGGGGTCCTGTGGGATGATGTCACTAGAGGGGCATGTCTGGATAAGTCAACGCTTAACTCAAAAAATGTATCTCTGTGTTCAGAAGCTGTGGAGGAGAAAAAAAAATTCAAATGGGCTGTATTATATAATGGTGTGGTTTCCCCTTATGACATACAATTAAATCTGTTCAAGGACCTTAACTGCTGCCTAATAGAAAGACAGTACCAGCAGGAGATTTGGGGAGCTGGGTGACATTCAGGTCCTACCTAAGAGCTTAGAGCAAGATAAGATCTCATACTTCCCATTACTGCCCTTTTCCTGATCATTTTCAATAATTTGAATTTACATTTTTTCCTGCCAGTTACTGTTGCATTTTAAGTTTTCTTAAAAGGCAGTGTTACGATTAGTTAACTGTTATCCATCACTAATTCATTAACCATGTTCATGTGATTTGACTATCATAAATCAAGGACTTTCTCTTCAAAGTTGTCCTCATGTGTGTTTCCTCCCAACTTTTGCACTTCTTCCATGCATATCCCTACCTTTCCAGAATTTCTCTCTGTCTTCCTGTCCTGATTTCCATCCCACATTGCTACTCTTTCACCCTTTCACCCAGCTCTCTCTCACCTCACGCTCTTCACTGTGTATTTTTTGATCTTCAGTAATATCTTTGGCTTTTCAACTTATCTCCAGACAGAATACTTGTTCTTCTCACCTTTAAAAAATGTTCACAATTCACAGTCCTTTTCCTCTCGTCACCTCCTCTACCTCTTCCTAATCCTACTTCCTATTCCTTCCCCTGCCTCGTATTCCACTAAAGTCATCCTTATTAAGATCTTCATTGAAGCAGTATTTATTGCTTGACCACTTTATAGTGAGCTTTAACACTCTCATGCTTCCACTCCATTTCTATGTGTTTTCTCTAGTTGCTGCTACTGTTTTTGTTGCTTCCTCTGAAGGGACACTCACATGAGGGCCTTTAGCATGCCTGACCTCCATGCTCCAGCATTTCCTAATGCCTTTTTATGCTTATATGCCAGGCGAGGAAGATGGTCTTCAAAACAGGACAACAGTTTCAGTGTTACAGTTGAAGAAAAGATTGCACTCATTCTCTTAAATCTCTGGGGAGACTCATATTCCATTCTGTTTTCCTCATTGGTCTTTCTTCTATACATTGTGTTTCCAACCTTTCTTAAACCATCTCTTGGACCTGTGCCTGAATTCCTGGTTGAGCAGGAGACCTCCTCCCCTTTCTTAAACTGGACACTGTGGCCAGGATCCTATTACTGCCAGTATTTCAGGTTGAAATGGACTCCTTGCACCTAGTAATCCAATCTGAATTTCCCACAGTTGGAAGACAGCTGGTATTTGGGGTGGAATTGGGGAGGGGCGTGTGTGTGTAGGAATGATCATGATTTAATCTCTGCCTGGAACGCCCTCATTGGTAGCAGGGCTGGCTCTGGTGGTGTTTGCCTGGCAATGAGTCCCTACACAGCTGAGCTTGTTGTGCCAGGAGACCCTCCTGGGCACCTTGCTGCTCTTTGCTGATTCAGCAAAGAAAACCAGAGAGATTGACATTCTTTTCTCTTTCTTAACACACAAGGACCTGAGCCAAGCAAGAGAAAACAAATCAACAAATTTGAAAGTGTCTTGGGACACAAGATGCATTCATTTTACATATACATTTTTCTGCGTTTCTTAATGAGGTAGCACATGAAGCCATTCAAGTTGTCACTTGCTCAGCCTGAGATCCCTGTGGTGATAGGAAGTAGGTTACTGAGACGTCGATTAACACCCTCAGCCATTCCTGGCAGGTGAGAAAGGTAAGTCTACAAACCAAACAAAGATATCACAGAATACATTCCTGAAACAAGAGGGTGTGCTGGTCATTAAGAAATTAAACGTATATAGAGGAGCAAAAGACTCGGAGAAATGGCCCATGCTTCCACTATAGCCCCTGCCTTCCACCCTCTTCATGTTTCATGACAGTTTCTGTCACAACCCACAGAAAGCAACCAAGCAGGATCTCTGCTGGATGGTCAGACACACTCCTCGGCATTCACCCCAGGCTGCCCATTTGTTGGAGCAGGGAAGAGAAAGAATACTTTTGCCTATCTAGTTTATCACATAAGGTCTCTGCCTTTATCTCAGAGTTTTAAAATCCTGGTTTTCAAGTGGATAGAATACAGTCTCAGTGACCCCTAATATGTTGCCAATCTGACAATTAAAAAAAATGTTTCCTGTGACTGGTGTCTTTGGGCTATCATCTAGCATTTCCCCCTGCCTCTTTCAGTATTGAAAGAGATCCAAATGTTTATCATGAATGCTGGTCAGAAAAAGCTGGACTGAAGCAGAGAAAATGACTTTTACCATTGAACATCAGTTGGTTTGAGGGCATCTGTAAATCTGTCACAAAATAGGATAGTGAGGAAAACAAACCATAGTGTGAGGAGTCTGGCATGAGAGAGTTAGGCAGAGGGCATGAGAATGCAGCAAACAGCAGAGACAAGGATATGGACTGAAAGGCCTTTTCATATAGGCTGTGTTTTCCTTAATTGCCTCTTTGCCTGGTTTGCACGGAAAACTGTCCGTGGGCAATGCCTTAGCAGGGAATGAAGGCTCTTAGCGTAATGATTTGGCTTTATAGCAATGCTGACTGATGAAAACTTAAAATGCGCACATGGCTGGCCTATCTATTTTAACCAACTTTGCTAGACAGTTACTTAACCATCCACATCAGTTTGTCAGCTTGACCCATCTTAAGAACACCTGCTACCGACTGTGTCCCATCTGAGGCACAGCCAAAGGTCAGAGTTCAAGGCAGGGGGAGGGGCTGTGAGAATTGTGCTCAGGTAGGGGTACAGGCAATTTGCAGACATGACGTTTTCAACTACGTCAAGCTGATTTTGCATAAATTCCCAAGTCTTCTGGTCCTCCTCTCTCATCCACTTGCTCCCCACCCCTCACCAACTGGGCTTCTTGAAAGAATTGACTTCACTTGTCTTCCCACTTTCGTACTTCACATGTACTGCTCAACTCTCTGAGGTTTGGTTTCTAGCTTCTATCCCCACACACGGACGTGTTGTCACATTTAGTGACTGATTTCAGTTTTTATCTGATCGCTACAGCACACTCTCTCACTTCAAATCTTGACTTTCTTGGTCCCCTCATACTCCTCTGAACGTTTTATCTCTAAGTCCTGTATAGGGCCCTTTGTTTGCTCCCTCCCCCCATTACAGTTGGTATACCCGTGTTCTAGCTTCAGCCCAATGTTATTCTCTCAGCTCATTCTCTCTCTAAGATAATGTCCATTTTCATGTGTACAACCGCCCCGTAGTGCTAATGAGTCCCAAATCTGTCTAGTACAGAACTTTCACCTGAAATTCAGATGTTTACCTAACTGCTGATGGACCTAGTGACCTTATCGTCACCAAAGTATTAACTCCACTACAGTTAAACTCAATTGTCCCATACTGACATTGTCATCTTCTCTGGCTCCCTGTATTTTCTCTAGGTTGACAATATCTCCTAGACAACAAAACCAGGGGAGCATCCTTGACTCCTCTATTCCTCTTAATCTCCTAACCCAATCAATTTTTTACTTTATAATTTTTCTTTAATCCATCATGTCCTCTCTCACCTTACGACCCCTGTCTTAGAACAAATGTTCTTTGGTGGGGAATATTGCACCAGATTCCTAATTATTTTACTAACCTTTGGTATTTTCCCCTCTCAAATTCATCTATGCAAAGCCAATAGAGTAACCTATTCGAAATATTAAACCAACTAAGTAATTCCACACCTTGGAATCCCTCCCTGGCTTTCTAGAACCTGCAGAATGAAACCCGAACTTCTGAACATGGTATATGTGTTCCACTGTGATCTGGCCCCTGCATCCCCTCAAGCTTCACCTTCTGTGTTTCATGGGATCCTAAGGGATCCCATAACTTGCATGTTTCTCTTTGCTTGAACTGACAATAATCTTGTGATGTTTACATCTCTCCCACTAGGCTTTGAGTTCCCTGAGGTCAGAATCTGTTGCTTTCCTCTTTGTGTGTCCAAAGCCAAGCATGATGCCTAAACGATGAGCAATCCACAAGTCATTATTGAATGAAGGACTGAATCTGTGGACAGCTCTGGTTCTTAGTTTCCTCTGGTAACTTAAAATACAGGAAAGGGGCAAGAAAAGCAAAGATATAAAAGGAGAATACATCATCTGTAATTGTTACATCTGATTATACATATGATTTCTTTAAGAGAAGCACTAACTGATGTGGCAATGCAAAGGAAGGGATTGAATGTGACAGGAGATGGGAAATGGGCAGAAGAGGGGTTGGGAAATGCACTAAAAGGGCTTGGCATTTAAGTGGGACTTTAAGGAGTATAGCAAGAGGTCTAGCTAGTGAAAATGGGGTCTGGAGCACCATCTAATATAGGTCCTCTTTTGTGTATAATAAAACAAATAAACAGCAATGAGGATGTAGTTAAAAAACAAAAAAAGGCTAGAGGCTGGCCCAGCAACATAGTGGTTAAGTTCGCATGCTCTGCTTTGGTGGCCTGGGGTTTGCAGGTTCAGATGGTGGGCATGGACCTACACACTCCTCATCAAGCCATGCTGTGGCAGCATCCTACATACAAAATAGAAGAAAATGGGCACAAATGCTAGCTCAGGGCTTCAAGAAAAAGAGGAAGATTGGCAACGGATGTTAGCTCATGGCCAATCTTCCTCACCAAAAAAAAAAGAAAGAAAGAAAAAGGCTAATTCTTCTGTTCATTCCAGCAGGGGTAGTGCATCAGCTAATGAAGTACAAGGTTCTTGTTTAGGGATGTCATTTTAGAGAGGGAATCACTACAAGAAGAGAGAGAAAAGTGGTAGGAAAGCACGCTAGGGAGAGATTCACACACTTAGACGGGAGGATGTCCCCTCCCATTCATTGCTAGGTAGGGAACAAGCTCACTCAGTCCAAACCATAAGCCAGCCCTCCTTGCTCTCTGGGAGATGGCCAGTGGCCCAGCACCTGGGAACCAGCAGGGAGCCAACATCCATCAGAAACACAGGATGGGTTTCTCTCCAGATGTACCTGTGTAGTCCTCTTACAGTCCATGAACACTGAGGCAATCACTATCTTTGGCTTGGTTTTGTCAAGGAGGATAAGTTTCTAAAAGGCGGGAGTCACTGGAGAGACAGGGAAATTTCATTCCAGGCAAGGAATCTCAGGGGCTCAAAAATGGAAAACTGTAGCTAATAAGTCATTTGGCTGCAGAGTACAGTAATAATGGGAGATAAGACTGGAAATGTATGCTAAGTGAAATGGTACTTCCATTAGAATTTTCTAACACCAACCAACTAATACTAACTCTAGAATTTTCCTATGTGTATATACCTGTCTCCTGCAGACCCCTCTGTGAATTTCCAGGGACCACAGTGGTAGATAAGAGGGTGGCTGGGCAGAAGATGGGAACTAAAACCAATGCTGCAATCTCACCGCAGCTGAGTCAGGTGGGAACAGCGCTGCCCTCACCACTAAACAATCTGTGCCACAGGCTGGGCCCCTGCTGCCAGCACTGGCTGTTCGGTGACTCCTTTGCACTTTGGCCACTGTGGCACCTGGAAATGCAATGTGGCTGTTGCCATTGATGTTGCCCGCCACCAAAACTTCCCTGTAGGCACATCTTTCCATCTTGAGCTCCTCATTGGTCTTGAGTGGGTACATTTGACAGCTGAAGCCTTGGGTAGGTGCCCAAGCCATTCCAAAGCAGCCCGGCAAAACTAGCATTTGGTGTTTTCAGCCTTCATTGGGAGGTGACTGTCTCTCAGAAAAACTCATAAGATGGGGATTTTTCCCAAACACTGGAGGGACTAGGAAGCATAAAAATTTTTTTTAAAGACAAATTCTAACATCTGTTATTTAAGTCAAAGTTTCTAACTTGTTGTAACCATTCATTCCCTTGTTTAGAAATTCAAGCAATATATTGTATTAATTACATATTAACTCAGTAATATTACAAGCTATTTTTGGTTTTGTAGTCAACAGTCTCTAACCTCAGAATAAATTTATTTCACAAATTTCACTTAAAAATTGGTTTGAAACTCATTTTTTCCGAAGAAATAAATTTTTTCATATGTAGTTAGTTTTCTGGGCTAGGAGACGCACTTCAGTTTAACTACAAATGTATCTTAAGCATAATACAAAAAGGAAGGGATATTCACTTATGTGTTAATTGCTTTGCAAACACTCTTTTCACTCTCCTTTCTTTTGCGATATGCAGAATGTCTGGGACGGTAGTCTCTGAATCCTTTGCATGTTCCAAGATATTTGTTGTCATTATACATGGAAGACAGCTTGGTGGGTATACAATTCTTAGGTCATACTTTCTTTGAGGACTTTAGGGTAGAACTTCATGTTCTAATATTGTGGTGAAGTCTGAAACCAATCTGATTCTTTTTCCCTTGATATTTTTACTTGCATGTTAAAGGATTCTTTGTCTTCAAAGTGTAGTAATGTTACCAATTGGTTATCCAATGTCTGCTACTTCAACTTTCTTCTTCCACCCTAAATAACTTCCACATTTTTCTCTTCCTCTTCAGAAAGAAGAGGGAAGCTAAACGTTGGCTGGTACAGGATAATTAATTGAAACACCAAATCCTCCTTTAAAATGAAGAGACAAAATGGTACTTATGTCAGGTAAAGGATGTGTTAACTAACCTTATGGTGGTAAACATTTTGCAATATATATAATGCATATCAAATCATTACGTTGTACACCTTGAACTTACATAATGTTATATGTCAATACTATCTCAATAAAACTGGGGGGGAACCCCCAAAACAAGTGCACACAACCTCCTCCCTCCCCCTAGGCAATTAGCTGCATGGAGGGAGGGCTAAGCCTTCTGAGATAAAGAAATAAATAAAAAATAAAAATAAAAATAAAAATAATATTTTCTCTGACTCTGCTAAACCTGAAAGTTACTGCCTTTTTTCTTCCTTTTGCATCACCACCAGTCTCATTAAAATAACATATCCGATCGTGATCTAAATAATGAAGCCTGGCTACTCATTCATCCATCAAACACCTTCAGTTCTGCTTTAGCCCATTCTCCCCTACATGATTGAATTTTCCTTCACTAAACTGGAGGTTCCATAAGGCGCAGGATTCCCCACATATCCCAGCTCCTAACACAACGCTTGGTATACTTGTATGTGTGCGTGTGTATGTCTCTGAATCTTCAAAGATATTTACTAAAATTCAGACCTACCCCAGAATTCTCTGTGGACATCCACTTCAATTAGCTTGAAATTAGGTGGCCTAATAGGCAAAGAATAAACAACGAGCATATGAGGAGGAAGAAAAGCAATATACTTCAGAGGAAAGGCCTGCTTTGCCATAAAAGCATCCTTCAGCAATTAAATTTGTAAAATCTGTTGGAGAATATGGAAGATATCTAAAAAAACTAAGCAGTTAAATTAAAACCCCCCAACTCCATCCTACCCCATCTCTGCTTCTTTTCTGCTTTCTTCCTCAAGGGCAAATAGACTCTCAGAGCTTCAGTTGTCGCCTTGGTCCAGGAAAACAACTCTCCAAGTTACACCTCTACCCTGGATGACATACCCACATCCACACCTTCTCTGTTTTTTTTGTCTGACTTCCTTATTTGGTAGTCTTAAATCTCACTATGTCAAAACTTCAACCTCAGACTTTTACAAAAACAATTTCTATCTTCCTCCTGCCTGCTCTGTTTTCATGACCACTTTTACTGGCATCCTGGTTACTTGAGCCCCTTGACTTCTTCCAACTCGTCTTTCAACCCAATCACTTGCCAGCTTCTTTTCTTCTACTTTTGTTACAGCCCTCAAATCACTTTCCTTCTTCCTATTCTCATAGACATTATGAGGCTTTAGGTCTTTATTTCTCCTTGGCTTAGTATTAAAACAGCATATCCCACATCTCCTGCCTACGCATCTCCCCATCCATTATATACACACTGCTGCAGAAATAACATTCTTCTCAAAAACATTCGGTGGCTCTCTATTATCACCAAATAAAGAAAAAAACAACCCCAGAAAACAAAAGCGACAACAAAATAAAATCTTCCTTTTGGTTTCCAAGGGATGTTGCAATATGATCTCATCTTTTTTTCTGTCCATCACTCCAAACCAAACTATAGTCAGTGTTCCTGCCCCTCCCCTGGGCACAGTGTCTGTGCCAGGAATGCATTCTATAGAGTGTTCATCTTTTCGGATGTAATGCTATTCAGTGCTCAAAACACACATTACACCCTTAACAAAGCCTTTCATATCCCCTCACCTGGATATGACCCTTCCTTTGAGCTGCCTTAGAACATTGTCAGGACTCTTCTTGTGACATTTACCTTTTCAAGATATATTATGGTAAGTAATGAACCTGTGATATCTCCCCCAAGTTGCTAGTATGCTAAATTCAGGGGCCATATCTGATGTATGCCTACGTCTCCCAAGGTACTTATCCCAGAATTTCACATCAGTGCTTTCCATTTTTATTCTTTGGATTTCTATTACTGAAAAAAGTGTTTGAGCATGTGCCACTGTTGTGGGTTGAATTGTGTCCCACAAAAAGAGATGTTGAAGACTTAACCCCCAATAACTATGAATGTAAACTTATTTGGAAATAGGGTCTTTGCAGATGTAGTCAAGTTAACGTGAGTTCATACTGGATTAGGGTGGGCCCTAAATCCAATGGCCGGTGTCTTTATAGGTGAAAGAGATGGGGAGACACAGAAACACACACACAGAGGCAAAAAGGCTATGGGAAGAGGGGGCAAGAGATGGGAGTGATGCAGCTGCAACCAAGGGACACCAAGGATTGCTGAGCATCACTAGAGGCGAGGAAGAGGCGAGGAAGGATTCTTCCCTGGGGCCTTCTGTGGGAGCGTGGTCCTGCCAATACCTTGATTTTGGACTCCTAGCCTCCAGGATTTGAGGGAATAAACTTCTGCTGTTTTAAGCCATCCAGTTTCTGGTGACTTGTTATGGCAGCCCTAGGAAACTAATACAAACACCAATACGTATAATGATTTATTGATACCTGATACACTTGAAGTGCTGTTCAATGTATTATGTACATTATACAACAGGTGCAAACAGATTTTTTTAAAAGTATAAAAGAAAATGTAAATATAAATAAGCATTATATTTTTTCCAATATCTCCGTGGGCATTACTGAATACTCTGTGGGTCTCCAAGGACTGTAAGGTAGCAGATGCTTAATAAACGTCTGTTGAATTTAACCCCTTGGAACTGGATATGACTATTTTGACTTTTCAGATGGAATCTCTTTTTGTTTTTGCTTTCTAATTTTATTGCACTTTGATCAGAATATGTAATCTGTATAATATTGATTCTCTAGAATTTTTTTAAGTTTCTTTCTTGCCTAATTCATGGTCAATTATTAGGAATATTTGATATGTGTTTAGTAAGAATGTGTATTTCCTGATATATTTAAATGATATACTTATAAATTGTGTTGTTGAGTCTTTTTTCTTTTCTCTCTCCATGATATATCTAATCCACTCCAGAGAAGGGGATATGAAAATATTCAACTACAAGCTGATTAGTCTTTATCAGTTTTTCTTTATGTATTTGAGGCTATATAATTGGATGCAATTATATTCCAGATCGTTTTGGTGCCTTGCTCAATAATCACTCCTATAGTAAATAATCTATTTTTGATCCCTGAGAATTTTTTGTCTTAAATTTTATTTTAACTAATATTAAAATAGCTACAATATGCTCTTTTAACTCATGTTTCCCTGATATCCTACCTGCTTATTTTTAATCTCTTACTGTCCTTTTATTGTAACTATGTCTCATAGACTATATAGCTGGGTTCTATTTTGTTTGGTTTGTATTGTTTTTAAACCAGTCTGAGATGCTTTATCGTTTGATCTTAGATCTTAATTCATTCCATTTATATTTATTGTGAATACTTCTTCCTGTCATGTTTTCTATTTACCATATTTTCTTTTATTTTTTATATTCTCCATAGTTCTACTTTCCCTTGATTAAATTCTATATTTTTTTCTTCTTCCTCTGGGGCTCCTATATTATACAGATGTTTACACTTACTTTCCTTTCATAGATTATATTTTCCCCCTCTCTTTAGGACTCATATTAAATAGGCCGTTTTCACTTTCTCCTTGTTTTCTCCATCTCTCTTAATTTTTCTATTTTTTTTAATGTCTTTATTTCTTATTAATGCCTTCTTGGAGAGTTCTTGGATCTAATATTCCAGTTTAATAACTGTTTTTTGGCTATACTCATTCTGCTAGTTAACTACCTTTTAAAGTCTTTATGTAGCTATAACATTTTTCATGCCCTGTCTCACCAAATGTTCCTTATTTGTAATTGCTGACCAGAATACGTTTGCAATATTCTCTTTTATCTCATTGAGAATTCTATTATGTTTACTTTAAATCCTGGTTCCCTGTGCTGCTTGATTTTGCCTACTTTAGCATGTGTAGTCTAAGTTCCACACTGCTTGTGCTTTGCAGGTATCTCCTTCCCTGCAAAGGAGAGCATCGTTCTCTGCGAGCTCATAGTCTTTTGGGTCAATGAGCGGTACTGGCTGGTGATGCACACACAGAGGGAGGGACAAATGCCTCGGCTGTAGCTCATACTCCCTCGAATTAATCAGGGAAAGGAGCCTACGTCCGGGTTGGAGAGTCTCTGAAGTTACATCTGAGTTGCTCCACATCCACCCCCACCATTAATGGGCCCTGTTCCGCAGGAGCCCCCGGCACCTCTGCCCAGGCACTGCTCTTTTTGAAGAGCCTCCTCACTTAGTTATACTTATCAAGCCAAGGGTGGACGTCGGGTGGGAGGAGGAGGGAATGTACAGAGGCCTGGCCAGTTTAGCTCACCAGTTTTTATCCCCTTCACTCCCAAACCGGGTTCCAGAGTTTCTCTGATGTACCCACTCCTCCACCTGGTGTTCAGCTGGAACTACAGGTTTGCTGTTCCACAAGGACAGCAGATAAAGTAGTGGAGGAGAGAAAAGGACATAAGTGAAATGTGATCCCCACCAGGTTCCCCATCCTCTGCTCCTGGCTCTCCACTGCCGTTCCCACCACGTACATGGCACCAAAGACTCAGCTCTTTCTCTTCCTGGGAATTTCCCTCTGTTTCTATGTTAGGTTCTAAGATCCATCAACCTCCTTCACTTCTGTGTCATCCACCGCTTCGGGCTCACAGGAAGGAGCCAGTAGCCTCTGATACTTCTTCTCCTTCTTATATTTTTATGCCAATAACCTGGAAATCCCTCCTAGAAAAAAACAACGATATCACAATAAGCGTAGCTTTCACAATCGTTGTTTGATAATCTAGTAAAGCGCTTTCACAAATAAGCTCGGGTTTCTGAAAGTTGTGAAAAATTCATTAGAACTATTCTGAACAGAATTAATGTATAAATGGTCCTTAAAACAGGGGTTGGCTCCCACCACTAAATGACGTAAAGGTAGATAGCCTAGTGAAACATTTAAAAATCAGAAAACGCCTCGGATGGTATATAAGTATTAACAAAGAATTGCTAGTGTGCTTTAATATCTTCAGCAAGCAAGCAGAACTCACCTACAACATGTATAGTAGGAGAAACATAACAAAGGTAGGTGTTCCGACAGCCTGGAGTTTCAAGAAAGAATAAGGTGCAGTGATTGCCTGCCTTTATCAAGCTCGTACACGTACATGCCTGATAGAACTGAAGGGAGGAAACACGGATCTTTCATCAATCCATCATGTTTAGGAAAGTGAAACTGCTACATCATTAAGGTCATTTTAAAAAGATTGCTACCTATTCTTTTAAGAAGATTGTCCCAAATAGTTTCCTTTGAGAGTTACACTTGGGCTGTTTAAGGAATTTTTGTTTGTTTATTTTCCGCTTCTTTCCTTGAACTGTGAAATCAAAAGACAAGCGGAATGGAGGAAACCAGTGCCAGCTGCTTCAGCCAGCACGGGCAGCTGTCTGTCACTGGAGCGTTCCTTCAGAGGAAGTCGTTTTTTTCCATTGCACCAGAGAAAGAGCAACGTAAGCAAGCTGGATGGCAAGGTTATCCCAGACAGAATAAAATCTAAAGAGGAAAATATTTTTGCTTTGCTTTCTTTCCGGATTATCCTAAGAAGACTGAGATCATTTGAAAAGAGAATGAAGGAGAAATTAAATTTATATGATTATTTGAAAATAACATGATTTAGGAAATCTATTCAGATGCTGACAACAAGGATAGTAATGAAATTCATTAATAATAAATTATCCTGAACACAAAATGTACTGCTCAAATACCCAGAAAAGAATGGGTAATCTCAGTATTCATTTTGGTAAGGTTAGAATACAATTTGGACAAATCAATGTTTTCCCAAGAAATATAGTAAGGTTCCAAATGCCTCTCTAGGATGTAATTTTTATGTACCTTCTTTCAAATTGTGTTTCTCAAATAGATATAGGTGGTTTGTGTGCCTAGACATGGGTTTCTAACATATATTGGCTTAAAACTCCATTTTTAAAAATTTGCCTTTTTCCCACAACATTTTATTACATTTTTGTAACATGCAGAAAATTTTAAAACATACAGAAAAGTTGAAAGAATTTTACAACACTGAATATGCACCAAGATTCTACCATTAAATCTTACTATTCTCATTTTATCACATATCCATCCACCTCTCCACTCATCTAGAATATCACCAACCTCACAGAGAGCTCACTCACGCCTTTCCCAGTAAATCCCGTCCCCTCTCCATAAAGGGCGACTTTAGATTTTCATCCACCTTAGATATAAAACTCACATTTAAATGCCACTTAATGACTTCTTGCATGCTTAAATCAGTTTGAATTAGTTGGAAATTTACATAATCCTTTTAATTTTTAAAAGTAATCTATCTAATGAGTATTTTGATTTCTTTTTTTTCTTTGAGGAAGATTAGCCCTGAGCTAACATCTGCCACGAATCCTCCTCTTTTTGCTGAGGAAGATTGGCCCTGGGCTAAAATCTGTGCCCATCTTCCTCCATGTTATGTGGGACACCTGCCACAGCATGGCTTGATAAGCGGTACTAGGTCCACACCCAGGATCCAAACCAGTGAACCCCGGGCTGCTGAAGCAGAACGTGCGAACTTAACCGCTGCGCCACTGGCCCGGCCTTGTATTTTGCTTTCTTGACAAACAAATCAGAGCCCGCATTCCATGGAGAATCGTTAATCTTCAAATAGAACACATCTGGGTGGTATTTACCATCACTTTGGCTGAGGGAGTACATCTCTTTGGGGCTCAGTTCTTCATTTGTAAAGTGGGGATATAAATACCAACTCTAAGCTCATCCCAGGAGTGTTGTGCAGGTGAGAAAAAGAAGATGCAGTTGAAACTTCCATAGAAATGTACAATATTATCCTTATCTGTAGTAATCCCACAAATTGAACTACTAAACGTATGTTGCGGGTGCACCCTTGGAGACGCATGCCTTAGTAGATGAACATTAGAAGCTTTAGTTCTTGGAAAATTTGGTAGAATCGCATCATTGGCTCAGTGTGCTGTAGATCCATTTTTCTCAGGCAAAAAGACATTCAAATTCTCTCACTGACAAAGCATGTGGAACCACTGAATGTTCTCGGCAGTGACCTGTAATAACAATATGCTTGTATTTAGTGCACTCTACTAACTCAAATCAATTTGACTTAATTTTTATTATTAGCTAAATGGGGATTTAAGAATAAAATAAAAGAAACTTAAGGACTTTCCCCTATATCCTAGTTATAGGTCATTTTTAAATTCTTCCTTCAAAACATCAACAAAAAGAATTGACAGCTGATCTTTGTGATCCAAAGCGATTTCTACCCTGCTAAATTATTCTGGGTATCAAGCACATGAAGCATTTCAGATAAAAATCAGTTAGCAAATGAGTAAAATAACCATTTTGTGTCTATAAAAATATTCAGATAAACAGCTTTGATGAATTTTTCATTTCTCAAGTGGTTGTTCTGCTGATGGTATGCATCTATATATAATTATGAACGCTACAGCAGTACTTTCAATCTTGAGATCTTCAATGTGAAAGTCACCTTCGTTGAAATTAAAATTTAATAAATATTACTGTTTACTTGATGATCCACATCGCAGTGTTCTTTAGGATGAGGAAAATTGAAAGCAACCTAAATACCCAATCGTAGGGGAAGAATTAATTTATGGCACACTGCACAATAGTATATTTTAGCACGAGCGCCTACATAGGTATAAACTTACCTGTAGTTCGCTTACAAGTTAGCATAGAAAAAGATAGGAAAACACACATTGTAATATTAATATTGTTTGGGGGCAGGATCATGGGAGTATGGTGTTTTTAAAATTCTGATTATCAAATTTCTTTCTTAAACTACTTTTATTTCTCTCAAGTTAAGCACAATACTTGAATAAACTGTGCATTGAAAATAAGATTTCTTATAATCTGATACTTCAGAGAAAAAATTATTATTACTTCATGGAATATTCTTGTACACACACACAGACAACCGCCTCCCCTCATGACATAAAGGTGAAGAGCATGGATTTAGTCATACCTGAGTCTGATTCCCAGCTACGATGTATGGTCTTAGAAAAATTACTTAATCATTTTAGGCCTGAGTTTCCTCATTTGTGAAATACAAACAGTAACAGTAAGACACTTCATATAGTGCCTAACATATTACTTATTCAATAAAAATTACTTCGTATGTGTTCATATATATATTTTAACATAGTATATTTTGCATGCTGTCTTTTTTAACTCTCTTTTCCTTTATGATATATTTTGGACAGTGATTCATGTCAATTCATTATACACACATGTCATTTTAAAAAACGACCCCATAATATGCCATTATTTGAATAGAACATAATTTACTCATCAGACTCCTATTTTTATTATTTGAAGCCATGCTTCAGTGAAACATTATGTATATGTACATCTGTAACTTCTGTGAGTATTTCTACAGGTTTAATTCTTAAGCATCGAATTGCTTTTTTATAAAGGGTGGAAAATATAACATTGGAAAGGATTCATTTGTAATAGCAGCAACACAAATAGTGACAGAAACAAAACAACTACCGCAATTCACATAAAATACCTATAAATAAATTTAATAGATATAAATATATAAAAAATATTATGAAACTCTCAGGGACATGTATTAATAAACTATTAAAGGAACACACATACTTTTTCTTAGTCAGAAAGACTCAATGTTACAAAAATATCATTACTATGTAATGTACACTACAAATTAAATTCGCTGGTAAGATACTGTTTTATTTACTATAGCTTTACCGTAAATGCTTAAATCTTTTGAGGGCAAGTCTCACTTAATTACTCTTCTCTTTCAGAATTTTACTGGCTATTTTCCCTTGTTTATTCTTCCAGGTGAAATTTAGACCTGTTTTATCAACTTCTAAAAACATTTTGTTGGATTTTAACTAGAATTACACTGAATTTATTAAGTTTATTCCCAGGTATTCTATGATTTTTAGTTCTGTTGTTACTCATTGTGAATGTTTTTTTTCTTGTCTTTTTCCTGAATTTGATGTTTCAGCACCAAGCATGCTTGACATGATTTAATCCTGTTCAGAAAACTTCCATTAGTCTGATAATTTTAACAAACAGGAAAGGATGGAAACATTTTTCCAGTTATCATTTTGGCAACTCTTGAGATAATCGAAATTTCCATTTGATCTATTATACTACTTAGATGGTAGAGGAGCAGATAAGAAGGGAACAAGCAGAAAAGCCAGATTGGGAAAGGGAGGTAGAAAGAGCACTGAACAAGAATGAGAAGACTTAAAGTCAAATCTTGGATTTGTCTTTAACTAGCATTGACTTTGGGCTGGTCCACCAAGCTCTGTGTGTCCTAATTTTCTGTCAGCTTTATGGTCATCTAATTTATTCTCTATTGGGTTAAAACCCTAGAATTCATGTGTTTATAAAAACTTGAGTGTTTTATTATGTGCCAGGAATTGCTCTAAGAGCTTGGAAATCAACGCCCTGAAGAGGTAACACAGAACATTCGAGTAATGTGGACGGTAGTTTCCAATTTCTCCTGTAAATGTTACGGTCTTCAGATGTCCTATTTAGAGCTGTTTTTTACATTTCTGAGTTGTGGTTTTGCAGGTTCTGGGACATTTATTTATCCAGGGCGTGGTTTGCAGCGAGGCGTCGGTTTATTCTCAGCCCCAGGTTTCTCCTGTGTGGACTGTGGGGCTTGTCCATTTGCCTTCTGTGATTCTCTAACCTTGATGCAGTTTCACATTTGACCAACCAGCAGAGACTCAGGAACATGACGTTCTCCAAGTCAGTGATTCTTGTGCCTTAATGCACATAGGAATCACCTGGGATCTTGATAAAAGTACGTCTGAGGATGATTTCTAATAAACTCTGAGGGGAGAACTCTGCAGCTGTTCCACAAACCACTTTTAAGTAGTAAGGGGCTAAGTCAGTCTAGAAAAGGATTGAGAACGAGATGTTCTCTAAGCAGAGTGGGGCAATCTTGCCGCAGCTGGTCAAATTCATCTAATTGAGTAGCAACAGGTCAAAAATATAATCAATTCCTTTCTTGTTGTTCAACTCGCCCTGGAGCATTTTTTTTTTCCTTCCAGGCAAAATGACTCAATACCAAAAGCCTCCTGCTGTCTTGCATCTCAAAGTGGGTAATCAAGAGCGAGGTTTTAAGCAATCATCCTCAAAGGAAAAAAATAGTGGAAAAAACCCAAACACCCATACATTTGCCAAGCAGTGAGAGTAGAGAAATCAGGGAACTTCTGTGAGGGACAAATAAAAATGTATCCTCTGCCTTTACTGTTCCCCAAGTTGTAATTTTTAATTTCCCCTCAATTTTAGTCAAATTAATAACATGCTTTTGGTTAATCACTTGACCAGCACCAAAAACAATAAAGAACAGAGTAAAAATTATCTAAAATCCTATCATTCAGATATAACCACTGCTAATATGCGGGAAACATACTTCTATGTCTTTCTGGCTGGCCCTACACACACACACATTTAAAATTTTACTTAATTAAATGCACTTTTCGTATTGTATTGCAAACTGTCTTTACAAAAGTAAGTTTATCTATTAACATCTTAATCAACACTAGCACTTTATTTTTTATTGAATAAATTTGGTGTGTAATATTGTGTAAGTTTAAGGTATGCAGCATGTTACTTTGATGCATTTATATATGTTATAATATGACTGCTGATGTAGCAATATTTATCACAATGTATAATTATAGTACAATATTATTGTCTATATTCATTATACTGTGAACTAGATCTCAATGGCTTATTTGCTGCCCTTAAACATCATCACTCTTATCCCTTTCCCCATCCCTGGAAACTATAATTTTACTCTGCCTTTTACAGGTTTAACTTTTTTAGATTCTACCTATAAGTGATATCATACAGTACATGTCTTTCTCTGCCTGACTTATCTCAAGGTCCATCTATGTTGTCACAAATGGAAGGATATCTTCCTTTCTCATGGCTGAATAATATTCCATTGTATATATGTACCACATCCTTTTTATCCATTCATCTGTTCACGGGCATTTGGGTTGTTCCCCTGTCTTGGTTATTGTGAGTAACACTGCAATATGTACAGGAGTGTATATGTCTCATCAAAATCCTGTTTTCGTTTCCTTTGAGTATGTACCCAGAAGTGGAATTGCTGGATCATGTGATAGATCTATTTTTAATTTTTTGAGGAACCTCCATACTGTTTTCCTTACTGGTTGGACCAATTTACACTCCCACCAATGATGTATAGTGTTCTCGTTCCACCAGAGCCTCGCCAGCCCCTGTTGTCTCTCGTCTTCTTGATGATAGCCATTCTAACAGGCGACACAGGTACTTTAGACAGCTGCTTAAAATTTTGTGGTATTGATGCAACAGAAACATGTTTTTTTCAAAAATTAGAAGATATTCTTTTAAAGAATATTTTATTAATTTTATATACCTTACTAATTACATGCTTAGACAATATAAATAATTATAGAGCAGAGAGCAAAATCTCACCCCAAATTTAACTCTGTGAAGTACCTTCTCTAATGTTGGGTGAGCAACATTCCTGAACATTTTTTTATGCACATGTATACAGTTAGAAAAATGCTAGATAAAAGAAATTTTTATAAAAATGGAATTATGCTATACATATTATTTTAAGTAAAATGTTTCGAATTTAATTATAATTGACCATAATGGATAAAAAAACTGAAGTCAAAATTTATAGACTTGTGGGGCTGGCCCCGCGGCCGAGTGGTTAAGTTCACGCGCTCCGCTGCAGGCGGCCCAGTGTTTCGTTGGTTCGAATCCTGGGCGCGGACATGGCACTGCTCATCAAACCATGCTGAGGCGGCATCCCACATGCCACAACTAGAAGGACCCACAACGAAGAATATACAACTAGGTACCGGGGGGCTTTGGGGAGAAAAAAGGAAAAAAATAAAATATTTAAAATTAAAAAAAAAAATTATAGACTTGTGTCCGCATATGAAAAAATATTACTTCCCGAATCTACTACTTAACTTTCTGTGGGAACTCAGGCCAGTTACTTAGCATTTCTGTGCCTCAGATCTCTGATCTGTAAAATAGGATTTATAGTACCTAAATCATAAGGAGTTGTGAGGATAAAAAGAAATAATATAAACAAAACCTTTAGAACAGTGCCTAGAATATAGTGATTCATAAATGTCAGTTATCATTATGTTGACTCAAGTATATAGATTTATTTTAAGGAAAACTGGTTATGACCAACATCAAGATGGGAGTAATTTTTGGGTTAGGTCCATTTTTGAAAAGAATTTCATAGTTGTCTGCCATGAAAGGTGGAGGAATTTATAGTGTTTCCTACCCGCTCCCTCCCACCTCCTTCCCACTCACATTCTGACTCCTATTTTATTATTTTTATTTAGCTAAGAGGTTTAACATCTACATTCTGCTCTACATCCATAATTCCAGTAGTTATTTAATCAGTTTCTACATTGAAATGCATTGAATGCTCAGTACTCATCACTTCAGTGTCTTTTTTTCCTGAGATCTCTGTCTTGATTCATGTTTCGGTTGCATGGATTTCACTTTGCAGTGACTGCTTTCAGCAAAGGCCTCTGGGTGTGTCACCCCCTGATGGTTTCCTGATTAAGAATGTCTTTCTGTTAGTTTAATACTTGAGCAAAAATTTAAGCTGAGTATTGTATTCTTCAGTAGTACTTTTCCTCAGATTTTATAAATGTTTTTATATTATTGCCTGGAATTTCATTGAAGTTATTTCTTCCTCTTTGTAAGTGAAGTGCATTTTCCCTGGATGACTAAAGATTTATTTTCTCTCATTATACTTAATGTGCAGTAACTTCTTTGTGGCATGTCTTGATGTAGATCATCTATTAAAAGAAATCTTCCACAGAACACAAAATATCTTTGTATTCTGCAGATTTAGTTCTTTCTATATTTAGGAAAATTTTCTTCTATTATATCTTTAAAAATTAATTGTGAAAGATATCTTATAGGTACAGTTCTGGGGTCCCCAAGACCATCCTCATGGTCAGTGATTCACTGGAAAGTGATTCACAGAATGCAGCAAAGCTGTTATACTCACAGCTACATTTTATTGCAGCAGAAAGATGGAGACTAAAATCAACAAGGGAGGAAGTGCACAGGGCAGCATCCTGGACACCAGGTGTGAGCTTCCAGTTGTCCTCTCCCCGTGGAGTCATGCAGACAGGGCTTACCTGTCCCAGCAGTGATGTGTGTCAGCATGCATGGAATATTGCCAAACAGGAAAGCTCAACCGTGCCCTGGTATCAGGGTTTCACTGGGACTAGGTGCACAGGCATGACTGATCTCCCACATGGCTGACTTTCATCTCCAGCCTCTCCAGAGGTCAGGCTGATATGGCATGGCCCAAGGCCTTCAGATAACAAACACACTCTTCTCAGGAGCTAGTCGAGGGCCAAAACTTTCTTTGGTTAAGGTCAATCTTTACTGCACAACAGGAAAACTGGATACACATACAGGTAGATTACATAGATAGATAGATAGATTTAAGAACACTAATGAAACAAAGACCTATGGACCCAATACTTACCACCCAGATTAAGAAATATAATACATTACTTTTCAATTTTTCCAGTTGTATTATCATTTCTCTCCACCAGAGATAACCATTTCTTTGACTTTTGTGTTAACTATTCCTTCTCTGTCGCTCTGTCTCCTTATCTACCTGCTCTTAGTTTTGATAATTTGCATAGCAAGCACCAACTCAATTACATTAGGAAAGGGCTGATTGGATGAAGGAAACATAAGCTGAACATTCTGTGCCATATTCTAGCTTCAGCTTCCTTTAGAATTAACAACAACCTCCTCTGGGGACATAAGTGGACAAGGTCACAACTGAGTCCTGGGAAACACAGGGTTTAGCAAGGTGGGGCATCTGGTGGGCGTGGAGTGTGGGCCAGGTTCTGGATATCTGACAAAAATATGCGCAGAGAGATTGGGCTGCTGGGTATTTTCTGCTTCCCAGTTAATATAGTAGAGATATTTATTGCTCACCGTATATTCATGTGATCTGCCACATTTCCTAGGACCATTACAGTCAGATGGGGTCATGTTTCCAACTCTTGCCAATGTGCAAGGAGTGTAGGAGATGTATGTTACTTCTGGGTGGCAGATTCAAGAGCAGGTGTTAGGCCAACTCTTTTTTAACGCTCCACAGCAATGGTGGAAACAAGATGTTGAGAATCAGGGTGTTTCTCAGCCTGCGTACTCAGTGACCATGTCTAGCAGAATATCCACCCAAAGCCACAGCGTTTCCTGTACCCCATGTCTTCCTCTGTCTTTGTTCAGATGCTCATTTCAAAGGAGCACATCCTCTGGTAGTTTCTTGACAAAAAGTAAGTAAGATTAACTTTTTGAGATCTTAATGTATTGGAAATGTCTTTATCTTACCCTCATACTCGATTACAGTTTGGCTAACTATAGAATTCTATATTGGAAATATTTTCCTTCAGAATATTGAAAGCATGGCTGTGTTGCTGCATTTCTTCATGGTTCTGATTGCTGTTGGGAAGTCTGAAGCCATTCAGATTTCTGGTTCTCGTTTTTTAACCAGTTTTTCTTTGGAAGTTTACAGAATCTTTTCTTTGTCCTTGGTATTCTCAAATGTGGCAACAATGTGACTTGTATGCATCTATTTTCATCCATTATACTGGAAACTTAGCTGATCATTTTTTTAAAAAATGCTTTAATGAAATGTATTTCACATATAAACAACTTTAATAAGATATAATTTACCTACCATACAATTCACCAATTTAAAGTGTAAGAATGTTTTTTAGCATATTCAAAAAATTATGCAATTGTTACCACAGTCAAATTTAGAATATTTTTATTACCCCCAAAAGAAACACCTTGCCTATTAGCACTAGCTCCTCATATCTCCAACCTGAATTCCCAGTGCTAGGCAAGCACTAATCTACTTTATGGCTCTATGGATTTGCCTATTTTGAACATTTCATATTGATGTATTCATACCCTATGTGACCTTTTGTGACTGACTTCTTTCCCTTAGCATGATGTTGTTAAGGTATATCATGTTGTAGCACCTATTAGTATTTCATTCATTTTTATTGCTGAATAATATTCCATTGTATGAATTACCATATTTTGTTTATTCATGCATCCTCTTGATAGACATTTGGTTTTGCCCACATTTTGGCTATTGTGAATAATGTATAATTCATGTGCAAGTTTTTGTGTAGACATATGTTTTCAATCCTCTTGTGTCTATAGATAGGAGTAGAATTGCTGGGTTATGTAATAACCTATATTTAACCTTTTGAGGAACTTCTAGACTATTTTCCAAAGGAGCTATGCTATTTTTACATTCTCTCCAGCAATGTATGAGGGTTCCAATTTCTCCACATCCTCATCAACACCTGTTATTGTCTGTCTTTTTGATTATAGCCATCCTAGTGTGTGTGAAGTCGTTATCTCATTGTGATTTTGATTTGCATCTGCTTGATGGCCAATAGTGTTGAGATTCTTTTCATGTGTTCATTGACCATTTGTTTATCTTCTTTGAAGAAATGTCTATTCAGATCTTTTGTCAATTTTTATATGAGGTTATTTGTCTTATAACATATAATTTTTATCTGGTAATGCGTGTCCTTCTTTTCTGGGACATTTTCTTAAATCATTTTATTGATGACTTCCTCTTCTCAGTTGTTTTTATCCCTTCCTTCTGAAGCACTTATAGTGTTGGATTCTTGGATTGGCCTTTTGATTTTCTTACCTTTTCTTTCAATCTCTGTATTTCTGCACTCCTTTTTGGAAAACTTCCTCAATTATAGTTTCAAATCATCTATTGAGTTTTTCAGTTTTTATTTTCATGTTTTCCATTTCTAAAGACTTTTGTTTAGTTCTTTAAAAGTTCCTTTTTAAAGAACATCCTAATCTCATTTTAGGAACGCGTTATCTTTTCTGATCTCTCTGAGGATGTTAGTAATATGATTTTTGAAGATTTTTTTCCTTCATAGTCTTTTCAGTTTTCTCTAGTTTGGGTTTTTCTTTTCTCTTGTCTTTTTTCATGTTGTTTATTTGTTTTGGCTCTATCTTCCACGTTCATCGTTTTCCTTAAATTCTGGTAATTCTGGGTTGTCTGTTTGTGATTAAGATGAATTTCTAAAAGCTAAGTGTAAGCACTGAATTCATGGGTTGTGTTAGGTGTATTACAGCTTTATTGTAGGGTGACCTGAGTGGGCTTCTTCTTGAGGAACTCCAAATATCAGTGTCTTTAAATATGTCCTCTTGGGCTGACTAGTGTCCCAAGTATTTCCTTCTCCCACCTGGAGAGTAAAGATCTGAATACCATCATTCTGGAAGCCAAAGTGGGGAAGCAAGCTGGGGTGGGGCGATGCTTGTGATCTCTGCAGTCAGGAATCAGTGGGCACACAGACACTGGATCTAAATCTCCAGAGTAGACCTCAACGCCTAGAATGGAGCAGGAAAGGGAACCAAGAAGCTAACTTCTTTGCAAACAACTTTCTCAGTCATCCTCTTCATTTTGGCATCTCTTCCATTTACTCTCAGCTGTAGAGGGATCTAAAGCTGCCAGTTCTGATACCTTTTGAAAAATCTATAAAGAAAACTGTGTTGAGCCTTAGCTTTCTTCACTGCTGGCTTAAGATTTGGCTTTTTTTGTATTTGCTGAATCAATTATCATTGGTCCACCTGTTTTTCAGCTTTCCAAATTGTATTCCAGTTTTCTCTTCTTTGTTCTCTCTTACATAAGGTTATCATTATTACATTTATTATTATTATTATTCTATGATTATAGTGGGGCATTAGGGTGAAAGAAAATTATTTGCATGTGTTCGTATTACAATATCTTTAAATGTATTTATTTATGTTTTCTACCTCAGGGATAGGAACTACCTTGATGATAGATTGTATTTCTCTATCTTTTATGTCCATTATCTTCTTTCCACTTGCCTTATCTGTTGGCCTATTTCCTCAGCATTCATTGTGATTATCTCAAAGGCTTTCCTCTTTGTCAGTAATTTAATTTTCAGCCATGCTTAATCATTCCTTAAGGTTTCTAATTTATTTATTTGTTGGCTAGGTAATGGTGAACTTTTGGTTGTCAATTCGTTTCCTCGGCTGGAAAGAATTTTCCCTGTTCCCTCTTATTATTTGGTTTTGTTGTTTTAACTTTGAGTTGACTAAATTTATATTCTTTTAAAACTTTTCTAAACATGTAACACTGAGTGGGAATTTTTGTCTGTCCTTTGGTTTATGATTTCTTTTATTGTTGTTCCTTCTCTTTTGTTCACGATTAAGATGGGTCACTCTGTCCAGACTTAAATTTTTCTGATACAATGTGAATTAACATTCATTAACAGTATTTCTAATTCATCTGATACCAACGTACTAATATGGCTCCCCCTTTAACCTACAGTTCAAGGGTAGCAGGAGTACAGTTTTATTTTCTTTTCTGTAGTTTGTGGGGACTGGAGGGTGATAAGCAAGTTGAGAAGAGATGAAGAGACTTCTGCTGCAGATTTTAGTGGAGGGTGTAGACTCTGTCCTCTCTTCCAAGATTGTATTGTGTCCTGTTTCAGAGTTCACTCCTTCTGTTCAGGAGGTATGCTCAGTTCTCTTTATAGGGCACCTTGGGACACACCAGTGACTGTGTAGCCACAACAAATGAACTATGGTAGTTTTTCTTGCCTTTGCTAAGATCCTGAGATAGTAGGTAGATGCTTTCATTAATGATTTTTTTCCTTTGAATTTTCTCTGAGTGTTCTACTTACTGCCAGTCTGGGCTTACTAAATTGGGAAATGGATATTAGTGAAAATTTTCAGGATTTTGCAAGATTTTCTTCACTGATATGACTTCTGAGAGGTAGTTGTGGGATTAGAAGATGTGAAATGACAAAAGAATTTTCAGTTTCTTGGTGGCCATTGTTTTTGGAAGTTTATTTGCCCTTTTTTTGCTTGGTTGTTACTGATAATTGTTTTGTCTTAAATTTTTTAATTGCTGAGATTTGCTGACATTGATAGATATACCAAATAAATTATTAAGAAAAAATAATGCAATTGATTTGACAGCATGTATTAATAGTATTAATGAAAGGAGGTTATTGGTCTGCCTTCGTGTTGACATGTTAACCCAGAAATTTTATTCTCTTTCTTACTCTTTGGTCACTTTGATACTTTTTCATAGATCTCAGTTTCCAGTGGGATTAACTTTAAGACAAGGAGTAGTTTGAAGATAACCAGATTCCCATTTTAACCATCTTATGCCAAGTAGCAGTTCCCCTCACGTTTTCTAGGGTTCCAACTCCTAGCATATAACTCTAAGTCCAAAGTTCCCATCAGGATGTCTCTTTTCATTCTCATTTTGATATAAATGGCAGATATTAGCTCAAAGTGTAATTTACTCTAATGCAATTTTCTGTTTTCGTTCTTTTTTCTAATTTAAAAAACATTGATTATGATTTGTACTTTGTCAATGGTCTTTTAGTTTGTTTCTCACATATCCTATTCCTGAAAACAGTTAGAAAACTGGAGGGCAAAGATTTGTGTACCTGAGGCCAGAAAAAGAAGGTAATCCCAGAGAATTGATCCCTGAAGGCATTTGCCAATTTCAAAAGCAATGTTGAGAGGTTGAAAGCTGAGCAGAGCTATCAACAGATTCATGAGGCTGGGGTGGGAATAAGGTTACAAAAGTTAGGCTTCAAAGTTCAACAATGTGGGGGAGACCTCATAAATATACCAGACTTTTGTTTAGGACTCTCCAAGGTAAAGTAAGGAGGACATAGAACATTCCGTATAGAGAGTTAAGCCCTATTTTAGATCATCTCAATTCCTGATCAGAAAAGTATGTACTGGGGGGCCAGCCCTGGTTGCCTAGTGGTTAAGTTCGGGGAGCTCTGCTTCAGCAGTCCAAGCTTGGTTCCTAGGTGTGGACCTACACCACTTGTCTGTCAGTGGCCATGTGCAGTGGTGGTGTTCCACATTAAAAAAAAAGAGGAAGATTGGCAACAGATGTTGGCTCAGGGGCAAATCTTTCTCAGCAAAAAAAAAAAAAAAAAAAAAAGAAAGAAAAGAAAAAGAAAAGTGTATCTTGGATTGCTAGTGCACCTAGCATAACTGCCTGCTTGAAGAAAAACTAAATTTTATCTGGAGAAAGATTGTATTATCTAGAATCTCAAAACGTCTCTGCAGTTTTTCATACAGACTATCTGGCTCTCAGTCTGAAATAATCAGGGACGTGAAAGGACAAGGCTTCACCAAAAATCAAGAGAAAAACCAGAGAATAGATATTCAGATGCAGATAATGGAGTTATTGTGGACTTCAAAATGCATAGTGTTCATTCAAGGCATTAAAATAAATAAATGAGATTTGTGGAGGATTCTCAAAAAAGAATCAAATGGAGATTCTAGAATGGAAAAATACAATATCTGAAACTATGAATTCAATAGATTGTTTAACAGCAGATTTGAAATAGCTAGACAGAGATAGTAAACTTGAAGATAAGACAGAAGAAAATATCCAGTCTGAAGAACAAAGAAATAAAAGGATAGAAAATACAGAAAAGAGTAAAATAGACATATAAGATATGGTGAAAAGATATAACACATGTGTAATTGGTGTGCCAGAGGAGAAAAGAGAGAGAATGGGGCAGTAATATTATTTGAAGAGATGATGGCTGAGAATTTTCCATAACTGATCAATGACATGAAGCCATAAATGCAAGAAGGATTAAGAACTCTAGGCAGGTTAAATACAAACATATATCCACGTCTATCATATTAAAGCTACTGAAAACAAAGAGGAAATCTAAAATCACTTAGAGGAATAGAAAGAAATATGACAACATTGAAATGAAAGCTCTCTTTCCCAATCATATTCCTCAGCTTTATTTTTCCTAGCTTTTTACAAGAAAAAAAAGATGATGTACATATAGTATTAAGAAACTTGCATTATTCTTTTCTGAACAATGTATCTTGTACATCTTTCAGTGTCAGTGAATGTAAACCAAGGGTGTTCTTTTTGATTGCTGTGAAGTATTCCAGTATGTGGGTATCTACAATTGATTTAACTAATCTTGTATTGATGGAGATAAAATAAACAGAACAAAAAAATTTACACCAAACCCAAAAACATCATTGCATATTAACTTAGCACTAATTGTACCTGGTATACTGTAACAAGTGTTTAACATGCATCAATTGACATTTAAGTTATAAGTTATTTCCAATTGTTTATTAATTATGCCAGTATAAATATATGTATTTCCAGAAGTAGTATACAAAGATATATAGATGTACACATATAAACACACATGGAAATACTTCCAGAAGTACATTCACAAACAGGTATATCTTTGCACAGTATTTCTATAAGTATGTATGGCCTAAATTCCTGGAAAGAATGTTGCACTATGATAGATTTATCTATTTAAATTTTGGTAGATACTACTAAAATGTCACACAAAAAATTATGACTGATGCAAGTTCATGCCCAATTCAACAGTTATTTTTTGTCAGGAAAGATAAGCCTTATTTATCTCAAATAGTTCTCCAATTGTTTAGGTCTAGGAGTGGACACGTATCAGAGTTCTTGTCCATGAGATTCAAGGGGAAGACTGTTGAATGAGCTTTCTTTTTTTTTTTTTTTTTTTTATTAATGTTATGATAGATTACAACCTTGTGAGATTTCAGTTGTACATTTTTGTTAGTCATGTTGTGGGTACACCACTTCCCCCTCTGTGCCCTCCCCCCACCCCCCCTTTTCCCTGGTAACCACCGATCAGATCTCCTTATCAATATACTAATTTCCACCTATGAGTGGAGTCATATAGAGTTCGTCTTTCTCTGACTGGCTTATTTCGCTTAACATAATACCCTCGAGGTCCATCCACGTTGTTGTGAATGGGCCAATTTTGTCTTTTTTTATGGCTGAGTAGTATCCCATTGTGTATATATACCACATCTTCTTTATCCAATCATCAGTTTCTGGGCATGTAGGCTGGTTCCACGTCTTGGCTATTGTAAATAATGCTGCGATGAACATAGGGGTGCAACGGACTCTTGAGATTTCTGATATCAGGTTCTTAGGATAGATACCCAGTAATGGGATGGCTGGGTCATAGGGTATTTCTATTTTTAACTTTTTGAGAAGTCTCCATACTGTTTTCCATAGTGGCTGTACCAGTTTGCATTCCCACCAACAGTGTATGAGGGTTCCTTTTTCTCCACAACCTCTCCAACATTTGTCACTCTTGGTTTTGGATGTTTTTGCCAATCTAACGGGTGTAAGGTGATATCTTAGTGTAGTTTTGATTTGCATTTCCCTGATGATTAGCGATGATGAACATCTTTTCATGTGTTTATTGGCCATATTCATATCTTCTTTTGAGAAATGTCTGTTCATGTCCTCTGCCCATTTTTTGATCGGGTTGTTTGTTTTTTTGTTGTTAAGCAGTGTGAGTTCCTTGTATATTATGGAGATTAACCCTTTGTCGGATAAGTGGCTTGTAAATATTTTTTCCCAATTAGTGAGCTGTTTTTTTGTTTCAATCCTGTTTTCCCTTGCCTTGAAGAAGCTCTTTAGTCTGATGAAGTCCCATTTGTTTATTCTTTCTATTGTTTCCCTCAACTGAGGAGTTACAGCGTCCGAAAAGATTCTTTTGAAACTGATGTCAAAGAGTGTACTGCCTATATTTTCTTCCAAAAGACTTATTGTCTCAGGCCTAATCTTTAGGTCTTTGATCCATTTTGAGTTTATTTTGGTGTGTGGTGAAAAAGACTGGTCAATTTTCAATCTTTTGCATGTGGCTGTCCAGTTTTCCCAGCACCATTTGTTGAAGAGACTTTCTTTTCTCCATTGTAGGCCCTCTGCTCCTTTGTCGAAGATTAGCTGTCCATAGATGTGTGGTTTTATCTCTGGGCTTTCAATTCTGTTCCATTGATCTGTGGGCCTGTTTTTTTACCAGTACCATGCTGTTTTGATCACTGTAGCTTTGTAGTATGTTTTGAAATCGGGGATTGTGATTCCGCCGGCTTTGTTTTTCTTGCTCAGGATTGCTTTAGCAATTCGCGGTCTTTTGTTGCCCCATATGAATTTTAGGATTCTTTGTTCAATTTCTGTGAAGAATGTTCTTGGGATTCTGATTGGGATAGCATTGAATCTGTAGATTGCTTTAGGTAGTATGGACATTTTAACTATGTTTATTCTTCCAATCCATGTGCAAGGAATGTCTTTCCATCTCTTTATGTCATCGTCAATTTCTTTCAAGAAAGTCTTGTAGTTTTCATTGTATAGATCCTTCACTTCCTTGGTTAAGTTTATCCCAAGGTATTTTATTCTTTTCGTTGCGATTGTGAATGGGATTGAGTTCTTGAGTTCTTTTTCTGTTAGTTCATTGTTAGTGTATAGAAATGCTACTGATTTATGCACGTTAATTTTATACCCTGCTACTTTGCTGTAGTTGTTGATTGTTTCTAATAGTTTTTCTGTGGATTCTTTGGGGTTTTCTATATATAAGATCATGTCATCTGCAAACAACGAGAGTTTTACTTCTTCGTTACCTATTTGAATTCCTTTTATTTCTTTTTCCTGCCGAATTGCTCTGGCCAGCACCTCCAGTACTATGTTGAATAGGAGTGGTGAAAGTGGGCACCCTTGTCTTGTTCCTGTCCTCAGTGGGATGGCTTTCAGTTTTTGTCCATTGAGTATGATGTTGGCTGTGGGTCTATCATATATGGCCTTTATTATGTTGAGGTACTTTCCTTCTATACCCATTTTACTGAGGGTTTTTATCATAAATGGGTGTTGGATCTTGTCGAATGCTTTCTCAGCATCTATTGAGATGATCATGTGGTTTTTGTTTTTCATTTTGTTGATGTAGTGTATCACGTTGATTGACTTGCGGATGTTGAACCATCCCTGTGTCCCTGGTATAAATCCCACTTGATCATGGTGTATAATCTTTTTGATGTATTGCTGTAATCGGTTTGCCAAAATTTTGTTGAGGATTTTTGCATCTATGTTCATCAGTGATATTGGCCTGTAGTTCTCCTTCTTTGTGTTGTCCTTGTCAGGTTTGGGGATCAGAGTGATGTTGGCTTCATAGAATGTGTTAGGGAGTTCTCCATCTTTCTCAATTTTCTGGAACAGTTTGAGGAGAATAGGTATTAAGTCTTCTTTGAATGTTTGGTAGAATTCTCCAGAGAAGCCGTCTGGTCCTGGACTCTTATTTTTGGGGAGGTTTTTGATTACCATTTCTATTTCCTTACTTGTGATTGGCCTATTCAGATTCTCCATTTCTTCCTGATTCAGTTTGGGGAGATTGTAGGAGTCTAGGAATTTGTCCATTTCTTCCAGGTTGTTCAATTTGTTGGCATATAGTTTTTCATAGTATTCTCTTATGATCTCTTGTATTTCATTGGTATCTGTTGTGATTTCTCCCCTGTCATTCCTAATTTTATTAATTTGCGATTTCTCTCTTCTTTTCTTGGTGAGTCTGGCTAGGGGTTTGTCGATTTTGTTAATTCTTTCGAAGAACCAACTCTTTGTTTCATTGATCCTTTCTATTGTCTTTTTTGTTTCAATATCGTTTATTTCTGCTCTTATTTTTATTATTTCCCTCCTTCTACTGACTCTGGGCTTTGTTTGTTCTTCTTTTTCTAGTTCTGTTAGGCGTCATTTGAGGTTGCTTATGTGAGCTTTTTCTTGTTTAGTGAGGTGAGCCTGTATTGCGATGAATTTCCCTCTTAGGACTGCTTTTGCTGCATCCCAAATGATTTGGTATGTCGTGTTCTCATTTTCATTAGTCTCCAGATAAAATTTGATTTCTTCTTTAATTTCTTCAATGATCCATTGTTTGTTGAGAAGCGTGTTGTTTAGTCTCCACATTTTTGCACCTTTCTCTGCTTTTTTCTTGTAGTTGATTTCTAGTTTAATAGCATTATGATCAGAAAAGATGCTTGATATTATTTCAACTCTCTTGTATTTATTGATGTTTGCTTTGGTTCCCAAAATATGGTCAATCCTTGAGAATGTTCCATGTGCACTTGAGAAGAATGTATATCCTGCTGTTTTTGGATGAAGTGTTCTATATATATCTATTAAGTCCATCTGGTCTAATTTTTCATTTAATTCTATTATTTCCTTGTTGATTTTCTGTCTGGATGTTCTGTCCATTGGTGTTAATGGTGTGTTGAGGTCCCCTACTATTATTGTATTGTTGTTGATGTCTTCTTTTAGTTCTGTTAAGAGTTGCTTTACAAATTTTGGTGCTCCTGTGTTGGGTGCATATATATTTATAAGTGAATGAGCTTTCTTTTTAATGAAAAGACAGAACCTTGGAAACCAGTGTCTTTTGGGCCCTGAACCTTTCTTCCTGCTTGGTGTTCTCATGTAGCAGCCTGGAGCTGCAGCAGCCATCTCTCCATCATGGAACAATAAGCCTGGAAATAAAAAAGCCACAACCCTGAAATGATGAGGCAGTAAGATTGAAAGACAGCAAGCGAAACAAGACCAACAGTTTCCATTCTCCCAGATAGTTTTTGTGTTTTAAAAATAAACACTATTTCTCTAATCCAGTGTTAGCTGGGTTTTTCTATTACATGCAGACAAAACTATCCTATGCAAGGTTGTATCAATTTATCTACCTATCAGCATTTTATGAGAATGCCCATTTCCCCACACTATTGGTGACACTGAACATTTTCAGTCTTTTGAAAGTTTTCCAATGTAGTTGACAAAAATTATATCTCATTGTTTTAATTTTCATTTTTCATAATCAGTAAGGTTTATCAGCTTTCTATGTACTTATATCATTTTTATTTGTGATTTGATGATTGATGTCTGTTACTCATTTTCTATTGGGTGGTCTTTAGGGCCTAGCAGACACTTGAATTTCAGGAACAGGCTATAATGATTCTTTTTCTCTTTTTGTGTTTCTTCTTGTGTACTAAGCATATGGTCACTTCAGCGTTCATTAACACCTCTACCAGACAGTAAGCTGAAGGAGGAAGAGAAGATGAACTCTAGTCCATCCGTCTGTGGTCTTGTTGCAAGCATCTCACCACCCTAGCACGTATTGTTACAGCATCTTTTGAATTCATAGTGCAAAGTGGAATTGCTTCTCTCTGAGAAATGATTCTTATGCAAACCAAGTGTAAAACTCATGTGAAAAGAATACAAACAAATGTAAAATAACATATCCCTCACACAGAGTAAACAAAGAGTGTATGAGTGTGTTTGTCATAGCTATAGGCACGTTTAAAAACAATGAACATTTTTTCTTATTTGGATGCTTTCTATTACTGCTGACTATTGAAATAATTAGGCAAATGTGGATATTCACAATCACAGATACAAATGACTTTGTGGTATAAGTTGAAATATTGATAACCATTATATATTTATAGCGCTTACTTTTTATTTTCTGTTGATTAGTTGGTGTGCATGGTATAATATGCATAGGAATAAATTACAATAAAAAATTAACCACTTTTGGGGCTGGCCCCGTGGCGCAATGGTTAAGTTCACATGCACCACTTCAGTGGCCCTGGGTTCGCCAGTTTGGATCCCAGGCGCTGACTTACACATTGCTTATTAAGCCATGCTGTGGCTGGCGTCCCACATATAAAATAGAGGAAGATGGGCACAGATGTTAGCTCAGGGCCAGTCTTCCTCAGTAGGAAAAAAAAAAAAAAGGAGGAGGATTGGCAGAGGATGTTAGCTCAGAGCTCATCTTCCTCAAAAAAAAAAAAAATTAGCCACTTTTTACTTCATAGTACTTGTTCTGTGTCCTGCCTTAATTCTGCTAGTCTTCCTAGCATTAACCAGTGGTAAAATTAGCCCTCAATCAAGTTTTAAATTATTCCAAGATTTTTCCCATGGTCATTTTTCAACATTCTCTCAACAATGTTAGCCTATTATAGAAATTAATTCTACTTGTAAAAAAAATCTGTATCTATTTGTCTGTCTGCTAGTCTACTTTTCTTTCTGTCAGCTGTTATCTATCTATCCATGTATCCATCATCATCACTGTTAACTAGAATATCATCCATTTAGACATATAGATAGATTTTTTTACCTATTTTGTATATAAGTATTTGGTTATTTTGAAAGTCATATAAATATCTACGTGCTGGTATATGTATATCCAAACCTGAGATGATATTCCCCCAAATTATTCCCCAGTAAAAAGGGTATTGCCTCGTATTCAAGTCCTTAAAAATTCTCACATTAAATGCCATTTCTTAGCATTTTTAATATAAAGTACCATTTGGGATAAGTCAATTCTCAATGATAGAAATCGTAATGCTGTGCTGGATTGTCTGATGTCAACTGATTTTTGTCTGTGCTTTAATCAGCTACCTTCTTATGACTTTAAATATTTTTTATCAATATTCTTGAATATCTTTCATTGAAAATGTTATTACTTTCAAATAATGATAAATGTATTTTTTCTAGTATTGATATCTTTTGTTTATTTTAATATATGATCTCTCACTTCTATGATGCTGATAAATAACAGTGGTACCATCATACATTTTGTTTGTTTCTCATAGTAATGTGATAAATCAAGTATTTCATCAGTAAATATGATGTGGTTTCTGGTTTTAGACTAAAACTCTTTATTATGTTTAGGAAGAATACTGTTATTCCTAGTTTAATAATTTATGAGAATTATTTTCTTTTTAGCATAAAAATATTTTAGGAGGGTTTTATTTAAAGTAATTTCATGTTTTTGGTTTAATCTTTTTATAAATTTCTGGTGTTAATATAATGAGATAGGAAAAAGTAGTCTGTATTATTGTATTTCTTAAAATGTGCTGTAGTTTTATTTGCAGACTAGCATATGATCCTTTTAAAAATATTTCAAGGGCATTTAAAAAGAATGTGTATGTATAATGCAAGCATGCACACACATATACACATACATACACACATCTATATTGAATATAGATTTATTGGCTGTATGGATTTCACTTAGAAATTAATTTTTGAGACTAAAAATAAGCATGACAGCATATGAAGGCAGTCAATCCTGCTCTGTGTTTCACGGACCCACATCTGACAGATCATGCTGCATATTTGTAACAATGGTTATGATCACACATAGAGAAGAGATCTGTTTGTAAGCCAGAATACCCTTATTACTTATTCAAGGAAACAAAAGAAATTTGAGGATTATTTTCAATGTTTTTTTTTTATTGTAGTAACATTGGATTATAATATTATACACCTTTGGGATGTACCTCATAATATATTTCAAATTCTGTATAGATTACATCGTGTTCACCACCCAAAATTAATTATATCCATTCCCTCACGTGTGAACCTAATCACCCCTTCTGCTCTCCCCCCTGTCCCCTACGGTAACCACCAATCCATTCTCCAATGCTATGTGTTTGTTTGTCGTTGTTTTTATCTTCTACTTATGAGTGAGATCATATGGTATTTGACTTTCTCCCTCTGACTAATTTCACTCAGCATAATACCCTCAAGGACCATCTATGTTGTCACAAATGGCCGGATTTCATCATTTCAATGTGTTTAAAAGCATAATGGATATGTTATGTCATGTGCAAGAAAGCTCACAAGATAATTGTCTCAGTTACTTATTGCCATCATAATAAGCAACCATAAAGCTCTGCTGTTGCACAGTGATATGCGTTTATCATGTGGGGTCAGCTTTGGGTTAACCAGGAGTCTCTGCTGCTCTTGTCTGAGCTCACTCACCTGTCGAGGGTTGGCTGATCTAGGCTGGTCATGGCTTAGATGATGGACAACTCAGGTCTGTTCAATACGTCTCTCATCTTCTGACAGACGTGCTGGGGCATGTTCTCATGGGGATGGTGGGAGAAAGAGACAACAAGTAGATCGGACACTCCAACTAGCCTAGGAGTGTCATTTCCACTCATTCTAAAGGTCAAAGCAAGGCAAGTGGGATGGAGAAATGCTCCACCTTTAGAGGAGGAACTCTAAAGTAGCTTGATAAAAGATGTGGCAACAAGAAGGGGTAAAGATTTGGGGCCATAATGCAATTGATCTACCACAGCACATCTTCTGCAGGAGGAATTCTGTCAAGTTAACCTCATTTTCTTATGCCAATCAAAGACACCAACACTTACAAAGGTCTTTGAAGAGTGCAACATGGTATAAGAAATTCATATTTCATATTTGGAATTGTAGTAATAAAATATTTCAAAATGTGGAGTTGAGAAAATATGATAAAAGAGGACCTACACTGAAAATTTTGTGTGCAATTAATACATTTGATGCTAATGAATGTGTACCAGGCTACAAAGTAACAAATACAGTGCTGCTATGGTTCCTTGTATTCTAAAGTTCCTATTTGTGGTCTGATTCCCTATAATTACAGCCTGTTTCCCCTCCAGTCTTAGTGGGACCTAGTTAATTCCGTTTTCAGGGCAAAAACATACACCTCTCTTCTTCAAGTTGTTTTATCTTTTTATTTTTATTGTTCTGGACCGGGGAGGGTAGGGAAGGCACTCAGTATTTCAGGATCTGGAAGACTGTCTTTTCACTTACGGAGATAAAAAAAAAAAGTAAAGTTTGATTCTTCTTCTATTTTGGCATTTAAATTCGTGATAAAGATGACTATTCATAGGCTATTTTGGCTTTAGAAGCTGTGAGTTTTTTATGATAAAGGTTTTCAAGTATTCTACTGAGTTCTTGCAAGCTTTCCATGGAATCACAGAATTGCAGAGTTGGAAGGGCTTCTAAGGGCCCTTTAGACAAATTAATTACCCATTGCAGGAATCTCTTATAGAACGTCACTGTTAGATGATGATCTGACATTGGACTTGAACACTCCCAGTGATGGGAAGCTCACTTCTGTAAAAGCAGACTGTTTTCTAAATACGGACAAATGTACATTGTAGCAATCTACTTGTCTTTCCATTAATATTCCCTGTTTGATCTTAATATAACCTTCTGGAGCAACTAATCCATTCACTCTTCTAACATGACAGACAGTCAAAGCTTCGAAGCTCATTATTGTGTATCCATCCAGTCTTCCCTTTCCCAGGTTAATCATAACAAGTTTGTTCAATCATTCCTCATGTGCTCTGGTTTCCAGACCTGGGCTGTTCTGGCAGTAGCACTCTATCTGCACTCCTGTTTATTAATGCCTTTCTTACAGAGAATCATACAGTTTTGAACACCATGCCCCAGGCACAACCTACAGAGCATAGACTCTTGTAATACTAGTACCTCCCCTGGAATCCTAATGATTAAAGATGGGAGTGACTAGAGGGAATGACTAGTGACCTACTGTTCAGAGGAAGAGACTGAGGCCCAGAGAAATTACATGACTTACCAAAGCGTCATCAGATAAGTAAGTGGATGAATCAAAATGAAAATCAGATGACTGGAAATGCAAAATTAGGTCTAGAAATTGCAATGGTAAATGCATTCTTTGTTGACTATCATGTAAGGGCTGTGACTGACCAAGATTGTTCAAAAGACACTAACCTATCTTGGTTTCCTCAACTGTGTCAGGTGCTGCTCTAAATGTTTTAAGCTATCATCAGATTAAATTATTAGAACATCCTTGAAAGTGAGTACTAATATACCTATTTTATAGGTGAAGAAATTAAGGTTCAGAAAAGTTAAATGACTTGCTTGTGTGGTGTTTCTTACTAGTTAGAGGAATAGCCGAGTTTTCATGAGAAATTTCTTCCAATTATAAAGTCCACGGTATTAGATGGTTTTAGTGTCCAACAATGGAACCATATGCAGATGACAGAAAAGTTAGAGTTGATGATTCTTGCTGTAAGGACAGAGGTGTAGGTCAATGCAACAGAATAGCAAATCAAGCAAATTACACTTCGAGTTGGTTGATTTCCAATAAACATTTCAGGGTAATTCATTAGGGAAAAATAGTCTTTTAAGCAAATGATGTCAGAACAATTAGATATCCATACGAAAAATGAATCTCTAAATTACCTCACAACATATACAACAAAAAACCCCTAGAAATAGATCATTGACATAAACATAAAAGCTAAAAGTATGACACTTTAAAAAGATAGCATAGTAGCATTTTCCTCCCTTGTGGGAGGAAAATACTTCGTAGACATGACACCAAAAACATAAACCATAAAAGAAAAAAATTGATAAATTATATTTCACTAAAATCCCAAAGTGCTTTTCAAAAGACACTGTTAAGAAGATGGCAAGTCACAAACTGGGGAATACATTCACAATACGCACATCAGGCAAAAAACCCCTTTTATTTAGAAAGTACAAAGAACTCCTGTATCTCAATAATGTTTTCAAACATCCCAGTTAAAATGTGAAAAGGATTTGAACAGACTTCACAAAAGAAGATGTACAGAAGACCATTAAGCACACAAACAGAGGCTAAAAAGTCATTAGCAATCAGGGGAAAAAGAGATCCCACTCTCACCAATAGGATGACTAAAATTAAAAAGACTGATAATTCCAAATGATGTTAGTGAAAGGGCAGAATGTCTGAAACTCTCATACGTTGCTGTTGGGAGGGTGAACTGGTATCACTACTTTGGAACACAGTTGGGCATTCTTTCATAAAGTTAAATATTCACTTACAATGCTATCCAGAAAATCCACTCCAAGGTATTTACCTAAGAAAAACTAAAGCATATGTTCATAGAAAGACTTTTACACAGATGTGATTGGAAGCTTTATTTATAATAACCCCAAACTGGAAACAACCCAAATGTCCATCGTTAGTTGATTAGATAAACAAATTGCTGTATACCTTTAAGTCAACCCTCAACAGTAAAAAGGAACAAATGTGAATATATGTATCATCATGTTTAAATCTCAGAAACATTATACTGAGTGAAAGAAGGTAAACATAAAAGACAATATACTGCATGATTCTATTATATGAAATGTTCAAAAAGGTTAAACTGATCTACAGTGACAGAATGCGACCAATGGTGGCTGGGGGTGGGGGTGGAGAGATTTCACTGCAAATATTCTCTCTCTTGATTATGTTGGGTATAACATTAGGGTACCATTTGTCAAAACTCACTGAATTCTACACTCTATTTATGTACATTCTGTTGTATGAGAATTATACCTCAATCAAGCTGACTTTTAAAATCTGTTTTTTTCATTGTAAAAGTAATACAATCTCCTATACAAAAATGTGAGAAATAAAAAATTACTTTTCCAAAGAAGATATACAGATGGCCAATAGGCACTTGAGAAGATGTTCAACATCACTAATCATTAGGGAAATAGAAATCAAAACTACAATGGGATATCACCTCACACTTGTCAGAATGGCTATTATTGAAAAGATAAGAAATAATAAATGTTGGAGAGGATGTGGAGAAAAGGGAACCCTCAGACACTGCTGGTGGGAATGTAAACTGGTGCAGCCACTATGGAAAACAGTATCGAGACTCCCCCCAAAATTAAGAATAGAACTACTGTATGATCCAGCTATTCCACTTCTGAGTATTTATCCAAAGAACACAAAAATGCTAATTTGAAAAGATACATGCACCCCTGTTTCACTGCAGCAGTATTCACAATAGCCAAGACTTGGAAACAACCCACATGCCCGTCAGCAAATGAACAGATAAAGAAGAGGCTGGCTCCGTGGTTGAGTGGTTAAAGTTCTATGCCCTTTGCTTTGGCGGCCTGGGTTCCTGGGTTCAGATTCTGGCACAGACCTGCTCCACTCTTTAACCATGCTGTGGAGGGAGATTGGCACAGATGTTAGCTCAGGGAAAATCTTCCTCACCAATAAATAAATAAATAAATAAATAAATAAATAAATAAATAAAGGATAAAGAAGATGTGGTATTGATACCGACCCTGATATCACTTTCCCCACATTAAACCCAGCATATATGCGGTTAAAACCAAAACACTCATTCCCTGCTTACTCTCTGGTTTCCTGGCTCCAGAATCCACTATCCTCCATGGAGACAGACACCGTCAAGGACAAGCACCTGGACTATCTCCTCCCGCAAAAAGATACAGGCTGATGGGAAAGCTGCTGACTAGCAAGGTCATGGGCTCCCACCTTTCTGCAAGTAGTCTCAAGGCCAAAGGCAGGCTGGTGGGAAATCTCCAACCAGCAAGGCCATATGCTCCCCCTCCCCTACCTAAAACCCCAAATAAAAACCCTTTCTTTTAGCTTTTCGGGGAGTTTGGGATTTCAGCGTTAGCTGCCCTCTCTCCTTGCTCAGCGCTGTGCAAAATAAAATTCCTACTTTCTTCCACCACACCCGGTGTCAGAGATTGGCTTGCTGTGCAACGCGTGAGAGAACTCACTTCAGGTTTGGTAACAGAATATACATGTGGTGGAATACTATTCAGCCAGAAAAAGATGAAATCGTGCCATTTGCAAAAACATGGTTGGACCTTGAGGGTATTATGCTAAGTGCAGTAAGTTAGGCAGAGAAAGCCAAATACTATATGATTTCACTTGTATGTGGAAGATAAAAAAAAGCAACAACAGCAACAAAACAGATGAATATAGAGAATAGATTGGTGGTTACCAGAGGGGAAGGGGTAGGGGGAGGATGAAAGGGGTGAAAGGGCACATTTGTACAGTGATGAACGGCAATTAGATTGTGGGTGGTGAACATGACATAGTCTATACAGAAATCTAAATATAATGATGTACACCTGAGATTTATATAATATTATGAACCAATGTTACCTCAAAAAAACAAAAACAGAAACAAAAACCATTACTCTATATCCAGAGAAAGCAAATGTCAAGACTCGGATATATATTCTTCCTTTCTTTTTTCTGCATATGTATATTAAAAATACATGTATATTAAAATTATATTACATTACTGGATATTTGATGCTGAATAAAATTTGTTGGAATAAATAATGCCAGATTGAACTTTCCATATATACTCTTTGACTAAGTTTCCAATCATTTCCAGAAGCATATTACTGGTTCAAAGGATATCAACATTTTTAATGCTCTTGCTATGCATTATACAATATCTTTCTAGCATGGTTATATATTTCCACTAACCATGTGTGTGATGTGAGTTTGACCTTTGCAATATCCTAATCGTCATTGCTAACATTGAGTTACTCTTTGCTAATTTGAACAAAGGTAATTTTAATTTGTATTTTTTCAAAACTAATGAAATGAAATATTTTCTTAAAATATATCCGTACTTACTTGTGCTGCTATAAATTCTGTTCGGCTTCTTGTCCATTTCTTTTTTTGTAGGGTTTTATTATTTTTAATAAATATGTACAAACTTTTTATCTCTTAAGGACATCATCTTTTGTATGTCCTATTTGTTAATATTTTTCTCAAAATTGTTTTCTGATATTTTGGATGTTCAGACGTTTTTAAATTTTGTGTAGTCACATTCTTCAATCTTTCCATTTGAATTCTGCTTTTTAAGGTATTAGCAGCCAAACTATGGAAGAGTCAGAAATGTTCTTATATTAAGCACAAGGCAGTGTGATAGATCCAAATATGAAGACATTCAAAGAAAAATAAAGTAGGCTCTAGGAGGAAGGAAAACACTGAGAAACTTTTACCTGCCTCAGGCTTGCAAAGACAAAGATCTTAGCCATCTTTTTAATAAGAAATATGAGATAGTTAAAGGCAAGTGAAGTATAGAAAAGAAAGAGCATCGGATGGTGTTTTGGCATATGACCACTTCACAGACAAGAAGTATAGATAAGGAGGTGGGAGGTTAAGGTTGGCTGCTAAATGTTTAAGATCAGATGCTTGAAAAGCCACTTGAATGGGTCCCAGGGAGCTATTGCCTGTATATAAGGACCTCATAGTCCGAGGCATTTTTGGACATTGCTAACATGACTCCTCCCAAGACATTGATGTAAGAAGAATAACAATGAACTTGAATTTCAGAGATTATTGGACAAACCATCACATAAGTTTCAAGCAAGCAGTCCATGGTGTGTTGTCTAAGAACTCCAGATGATATAAATGATGACTTGTGCATCAGAGTGAATGTGACCACAGAGATCTTTCTAATCTGTGTGTGAGCACCGCCTGCTGGCCACGATGGGACAATAGGACCCTGCAAACACGGAACCGTTGGTCCATAAAGCATCATGGACTTTAAAGTAATTGGGCTTTATGGAAGTTACAGTGATGACTCACTGTGGAAAGAGGGTTTTGCTTTCAAAGTGTCTTAGAATGCGAGGTTTTAAGAATAATTTTTCTAAGTGGAGCAAGTATGAAGGAAAGTTATTCTCATGTACTGTCTGTAGGAGTATAAATTGGTTTAATCTTTAGGAAGTACATTTTGGCAATGTGTATCAAAAAGCAATTGAACTCCCAAATTCTACTTTTAGGAATTTGTCCTAAATAAGTAATCAGAAAAATGAGCAAAGACATATTGCAAAGATCTTCAGAGCATTATTGTTGCAGTGAAAAAAAAATATGAGGAGAAAAACCAAACCAAACTCCATCATGAAGAGATCATTTATGTAAAGTGTGGTGCCCCCATCTAATAGAATGCTATGCAGCCATAAAAGGATGTACATATTTTGATATGTGTTAACATGGAAAGGTATCTATGATATCTCGTTAAATGAAGAATGCAGGTCATAAACAGCACCTCGTGTATTGCGGGCTTCAGCTGGACTGCCTCGTTTTAAACTCTGGCTTCACCACTTGCTAGCGTGTGACTTTGGGCAAGCTGACTTTTTTCTACCTCAAAATTTCTTCGTCTATAAATTGAGAATGATAACAGTATGTACTCTATAGGGTAGCTGGGTACCTTTTAAAATTAAAACGGAATTCAAATAAAGTGCTGAAGCACACTATACTTAAAATAAAGTTAATTATTCTGATTGGACCTTTGTGTGTATATATGTGTTCACATTTGTATTTCTAACAGTGAAGGGCTAGATGTCCAGAGGATATACCAACATAATGCTAAAGTTTATCTCATAATGTTGGAATTAAAGGTAATGTTTTCATGTCTTCTTTACACCATTTTATACTGTTTGATTTTTACTTTGAATATGCATTAAATGTAAAACTTAAAATATCAAAGCTATCTTTATACCCAAAAACGAAAAGTCAGGTTCTTACTGTGGGAACAGTGGGGCACTTTAACAACATACTTCTTTACCTGAAAATGAATAAAATTTGAAATTTCATATAGTACTTAGAGCATCATAATAGTTTCGGCCAGTGGCCTTAGTGCTTACTGAAAATTTCAAATAAAAACATCAATCTACAATATCTATATCAAAATCTTATTTTTCTGGTATATTTCTAGTATATTTTATAATCTGTAAAAGTTGGGAAACAAATCGAATTCTCCAAAGGAATGCTTTCCCGTAATCTCCATGATTTAAGCAAGAATGGGACATGTATCATTGATGCACGTATGATTATAATAATGAAGATGAAATCTGATTTAATGCTACGGAATGTTGTCCGTCTGTCTTATGTCACCTATGGAGAGGAAGAGATAAAGCAAGGGAAGGAAAGAGGCCATGTACTAACATTTTGGAGATGCTGTCTACATTGTTTGATTTTTATTCTCAATGGGTTCTTATTTGAAATTTGATGTCAGAGTGTGTTGAAAGAAGAAATTTTCATAATATGAAATTCCCAGCGTTTCATTTGTGTTCCTCTAAAGGGTCCTATTTCACAACACTCATTCAGCAAATCTTAGTGTCTGCACACTGCCTCACACTCAAACTCAGGAGCAAGAGGGAAATTCTTTTGAGATTACTCTTTTTAAAAAGTCTATGTTTTGGGGCTGGCCCTGTGGCCAAGTTGTTAAGTTCCCGAGCTCCGCCATTTCGTTGGTTCGAATCCTGGGCACGGACATGGCACTGCTCATCTAAACCACGCTGAGGCAGCGTCCCACATGCCACAACTAGAAGGACCCACAACGAAGAATATAATACAACTATGTACCGGGGGACTTTGGGGAGAAAAAAGGAAAAAAATAAAATCTTTAAAAAAAACCCCCAAAAAAACCCTCTGTGTTTTCACAACCAGAACAATCCATTCATAAAAATATTGACCATCCCAAGAATAAGTATCACAACTGGGCTTATATGATTATTAAAGTTCAAGGTGGAAAATGCCCATCTGACCATGTACAAGAATTCATTTTATTTCAGATCAAGAAAATTATCCCGACTATCCAGGTTAGGTGGTAAAATGACTCTATCATAGTCATCTAATATTCTTCTCCCCCACATCCCTTTGAAATAATTAGTAGAAACCTGTGTGAGCACTGGAAACTGGAGAAGGGCCCTCGTGACCTTCATAACATCTAAGGAATTTATAGGGGAGGTGGTGAGATGAATCCAGATTGATGCAAGTTACAGAGAGTGACCCACCCCTTCTTCTTGTATAAGAGGGGTGTCCCTGGGTGTGAGTGGAGGAGATCCTGATAGACACCGGCTACCGTAGGAACACTCAGAGAAGTAAGGATTGGAGACAAGCATGGCCTATTTGGCAGAATTTGAACCCTGCCAGTTAAACTCCATTACAAGATGTCAAATGGACATCAACTCACATGTCAACTCGAGTTGATTTATACTGACTGCCTGGTTGTGTTGAGAATTTAATGCTGTGACTTGGCTGAGCAGTAGGATTGCCTGATAAAATACAGGATGCACAATTAAATTTGAATTCCAGACAAACAATGACTAATTTCTTAGTATAAGTATGTCTCAAATATCACATAGCACATGCTAATACTGCAAAATTATTTGCTGCTTATTGAGATTACCCGGGCATCTTGTATTTTTAGTTACCAAATCTGGCAACTGTGTGTAGCAGCAAAGAACACACTGACCTTGATTTTGTCTGCCATGATTATTGAAAAGAAAAATGGCAACTAAGCAGTCCTAAGGAGATGTGGGGTTTTCTACCGTGTGGCACTCACAATCACATATAGAAATGACACGGACAAAATTGACTGTGGAGCTGCTTGTGGTGACGATTCTTTCCCTACTACCTAGTACTTAGGACAGCTCAACTGACAAGGTAAATTTATCTTAGGAACAATACCTACTCTCCCTATGTACCTGGACCTGAAGGATTAGTAACAAGGACACAAACAAATCTCTTGCAAACCCAGCTTCGCTTGACTTGACTATAAGTCAATATGGGGAGCGATGATTTGCTTCTGGAAGGTTTAGTAAGTCACAAATCCTGGTAAAGATAAAACATTTCTTTTAGACTAAACCATATAAAATTGCCATGCTTATAAATTAAAAGATGGCTGGAATGCTAGCAATTTTATATGCTTCAATCTAATACAAGCAACAGTTCTGAAGAATTGAAGCAAATGCTTCCCTCTGAAACAGATTTGCTTCAAAAAACAGTAAGAAAAAATTGTTCAATGATTCTGACTGTGTTATCAATATGCCTTAAGAAAATTTGCATATATAAATCCAAAATAAGTAGTCATGAATTTCTAAAATCAGAGTGGTATATATAGAGATGAAAAACACAAGTATTTTATAAAAACTGTGATCTATATACTAAATAGAAGATCGGACAGTGAAAATACAAAATTTCTGAAGTAGAGGAGAAACTCAAGCATTTTTCCTGAAATTAAGGCAGAAAGTATAAAGAGCAAAATGAGAGACAGAAGAAAAAAGAAAAGGTGAACCATGTAGAACACGATTAGGAAGTCACATTTATGCAGAACTGAATTTCTGAGAGAGAGGGTGCTATTGATGAACCCGTAGCAAGGATTAAAGAAAGTTTTCCTGAGCACTGGGGCCTACACACGAAAGGGCTCAGCACATCCTGGTAAGAAGAGAGAGAAGAGCCCTAGTGGTATTTTACACACGAAGGTCTTGGAAGATGCACTTGGGTCTCTGTCAGTTTCAGCTAACTGAGTAAGAAATCGAAATAGAAAACTGATAAATGTGTAGATTATGGGAAACAAGAAATGGCAATGTACATGAGCCTTGAAATTAATTAATATTAGAGATAATCTAACTTACATAAATACAGCTCATCCTCAGCTTACAATGGAGTATGTACCGATAAACCCAATAAGCTGAAAATATTCTAAGTCAAAAATGCATTTAATACACCTAACCTACTGACCATCATTGCTTAGCCTTGCCTACCTTAAACGTGCTCAGAACACTTACATTAGCCTGCAGTTGGGCTAAAGCATCTAACACAAAGCCTATTTTATACTGAAGTGTTGAATGTGTCATATAATTTCATGAAAAGTGTGCTGAAAGTGAAAAACAGAATGGTTGGATGGGTACAGACTGTTGTAAGTATATGTCATTGCCCCTCATGGCCAAGTGGCTGGCTGGGAGCTGTGGCTGCTGTTCTGCCCAGCATCTGGACAGGGGATCCTACTGCACATCGCTAGCCAGAGAAAGATGAAAATTCAAAATTTGAAGTGCGCTTTATACCGAATGCTGTCGCTTTGACACCATCATAAAGTCGACTAAGTCAAACCGTCATAAGTCCAGGCCCGCCTGTATGCACATACAACATAATAAAAAAATCAGAAATTCTTGACAGGGAAACAGTATAATATTTAAACACTAATAATTAAAGAATTGATTAAATAGTAATTACACAGTAATAATCTAAGTTTAAAATTCTAGATTATGTGAAGGAGGAAAAAAAAATAGAAGGAGGTAACGCTAATATTTTTCCTCTTACACAGAGGGAATTGAAAAATTTTTCTTTTTGTCTTTGACGTTGAGGAGTAGAGAAGAATAAGTTTAAGTGAAAGTAGAATGTGATGACTAATAAAACACGAAAGGCTATATATAAAAATAAAAAATATATATAGAGAGAAACAGTCTATTTGTCAAAAGACTGAAAGAATAAATAATAGCAAAAAGAATAGTAAATGGGAAAACATGTTAGAAGAGTAAATGGTTTTAACTGCCATGTTTGGTCTCTCAGATTAGAGGGAGGAAAATTCCAGAAGCCAATTATGTGGCGCCTTTGAGCATAGATCTAAAGCAAAAGGACATGGCTAAGTCAAAATTAAAAATAATGAGCAACAGGGGCCAGCCTAGTGGCGTAGTGCTTAAGTTCCCGCTCTCAGGTTTGGTGGCCCGGGGTTGGCTGGTTCAGAGCCTGGCGCGCAGCTGGCACAGCTTATCAAGTGATACTGCAGCAGGCATCCTACATATAAAGCAGAGGAAGATGGGCATGGATGTCAGCTCAGGGCCAGTCTTCCTCAAAAAAAAGAGGAGGATTGGAGGTGGATGTTAGCTCAGGGCTAATCTTCCTCAAAAAAATAAGTAAAAATAACGAGCAACAATTTTCAGGTAAACACAATCAAAGGAAATCTGTGTACATGTAGATACACGTATTAGGAAAGATACACGCCGGGTATTAATAGTGGTTATCTCAAGGTGTAGATTAATGTGAGCTTCTCTCTTTCAACATTTTCTTCATTTTACTATTTGTTATTTTTTCCCACAGTGACATGTTTTGCTTTTGTCATTCAAAAGTTATGGTTACTTTTACTTAAAAAAAATGAGTTTAAAGAATAAGAATAAATCAGGCACAAAATTGCTAGTTTATAAGGTGTTATTATCTTTACATTATAAATAGGGTTTTCAAATCAATCAGAAAAAGATGAATGGCTCCTTAAAAATTTGGGCAAAGGACAAGAGTAGTTTAAAGACGAAATGCAAATATTCAATGTCTCTGTGTTATGATTCTGGTTTTTAAACACACCCATATACAGAGTTCACAGCCTTCAAAGGAATGTTTCAACATATTTACAATGGTCCTTTTTATTATCTTCTTTGTGTTTTCTGGAAATAAGCATGTACTATCTGTGTAATCATAAAACAATGGGAAAGAAAATTCTCTCTCTTAGAAGAAAAGAAAAAAAGATAAGAACAATGTGTCTTAAAATTGAAAGTAAATTTGTGAAATTTAAATGAACTTGCTCAAAGTTAAGGAAAAGATGAGATCTGGGATTGTTCCCATCCTCTTAGAATGTTCGTCTGCTTTTGCCTTTCCCTCCTCAGCCACAGCCTCCTTGAATGCCAGCTGGGCAGGAGCTTGGCTCCGGTTACCACTTGTGCAATCAGTGGAAGAACTGGGACTAGAGGCCAAACGTGCTGACTCTCAAACTTGAGCAGAAAATATTGGGTGTTATTATCTGGAAGTCTCTCTAGGAAAGCACACTCAATTTCTGGTTGCTAATGTACCCTTCCTTGAGAGGTACTATTCTCGGAGCTTTAAAGTGGTCACGCATTTTGTGTCTCTTAGATGACAACTCCTCAGCCCCAGGGCTGACTCAACCTTCCCAGTTGTCCCCACTCCAAGGAGAATGCAGTAGCAATCAAAGGGGAAAATCGTTCCTACCAAACAGTTGCACTTGGGAGGCTTTTTAGGAGTGGAAGACCCTGCATGACTTCCCTGTGAGCGTTGGTATGTCTTGCCTTTCTACACGGGAAGCATTCTCCACAACCAACCCCCCAGCAAGAATTCCAAGTTCAGATAAAAACACTTTTCTATTTTCATAAATAGCTAATTGAGGGCCTCAAATCTAGAGCTATATATCCGTCTCTCCTCAAAAGATTTACCAGCACAGATGGCAAATAAGCCAAAGATAGATGTAATCTTAGTTCCAAAGAAAGGAATGCGATTTCTGGAGCTACCTCCACTTCTGAAGTAGCCATTACCAGCGTCAATCCTGCATTCCTCACAAGCTCCTACAGCTCCTTCAGGTGGAGGAAGGATGTGAGCAGAAATCATGCACAGATGCTTTAAAACGTAGACGTGTCCTTCTATTCCTGTGTCGACTCTTAATATGCAACAAAGATTATTTGTGATCCACTTTTGGCACTCCACCCTAGGCAATTCTCCACTTGAGTTTGGAAGTCCAGTACATCCTACCGGAACAGGAGACCAGCAATCACTTAGTGGCAGGGTGGGGCTCAGCTGTAGGGATGGGATTCCAGGGTTCAGAGAAGGCCTGGGAACATTTCCACAACACAAGTAGTCAAGCCAAAACAGAAGCAAGGGTAGCTTACATTTATGTAGCGTTCTATAATTAACAGTGTTTTATGGCTGTCTTCTTTCAGCTTCACCAGTTCTTGTGAGGAACGCTGAACTGGGAGTCTTCATTTCCAATTCACAGATATGGAGATTTACTCAGAGAAGTTAAATGACTTGCCCAAAGTCACACAGTCAGTAAATGTTGGAGCTTCAACTTCTTTCTGTTACATAAGAGTCATCGTCCTCTTGCTAATTTCTGGTATCTCTCTAGCGAGATGGTACTGAAATTACGCATTATGACTTCATCCTTTTAACTGGAGCCTGTGCTGCTTAAATTCTTTTATGGATACTCATCTCATTGCAGAGGGGTGTGATATTGGATAACAGAGGAATGAGAGGCTTTGGGGCTTTAGCTCAAATAGCTTATCACAATTATTATAAAATTTCCTTACAGTCTTGTGTTCGTCTTTATAATTCTTGGATACTTTGCAATCCCAATTTATAAAGCCATCCTAGTTTTAACATACAAATTATTATTTACGTTCAGGAAGATGTACCAAATTTTTCCTGAGACTTTGCATACTCTGGCAGACGAAATGCACTCTTAGGATTAAAGATAGCCTGATGTGAGAAGCTCAGACATTGTTTCTTGTTAAAATTCAGTTATCACTTTGTGGGGAAATACACTGAGATAAGAGGAGGTGATGGTAAGTTAATATCAGCAGTTGTTTCTAAGACAGGTTTTGAAGTGTTAAATCCGGTAGATGGTACAGACACAGTTTTTTTCTGGAGAACAGGAAAGAAGGTGTGAGGTAGGGATGGGGAAGGTTAACAAAACAGATTGGGTAAACTGGGGTCATGAAAACAAATGTTGCCTTTTTACAATTTTATCTAAAGCCAACCCTGAGTTTACATCTCTGATAAGCATGACTCAAGAGAAAGGCATTTAAACATCTTGATGAATGTAAAAATAACTTTACTGAAAAGTTAAAGAAAAATGAAAAAAATAAAATCTTATCCTCAAGCATTTAAAGAAATTCTAGTTCAGGGTACGTAGAGACAGTGTGCTGCATTATCTGTAGTCACAGGTATAAGAGAAAAGGCACATGTACGCTTGATAATTTACACTGGAAATATCCCTTTGACTTAGACTGGTCATTGGTAATACATCTGAAATAATCATGTCAGCAAAAACAAATAAAAAATTAGACAATTTAGATTTCTACCATATAAAGGCTATTTTAAAAATTACAATGTCAGTATCACTTAGAAGCATACAAGAAACTTTACTGTAGTTAATTTTTGGATTTTATTTTTCTTGTTGGTACTATGAGGATTAGAATAACACAACGTTATTTTATAATTACATGTGGCTTTTGGTAATTGGGTTTTAAAAGTACTAAAAATATTATCCTTTGGAGGGTGAATATAACGTCTTTTTTTTCTGGCAACAGTAATCTGCGGCAAAAACAATGCCACAATTATTGCAACAAAACACTATCCTTTTTGCTCTGCAGAAATCACCTGTCCTCTCTAATTCCTCCCATTGACCTGGGAGTCCCCAGAGCAGTGGCAGCCCCTCAAATGCAGACCTATCTGAGGACCCATCCTAAGACATGTCCGGTTCATGAGGCTTGAGACAGGACACATGTCTTCCTGGATACCAGCTGGCATCCTCCAATTCCCTCATTTCTTGCTATCTTGCTGCCAGTGACAAAAATGGCACCCATGCCCCGATACCAAGCCAAGGTCCTGCTGGGCTTTTGATTCCCCCCTAAGATGTCCACCCTGAAGCCAACTTTCCCCGAGGGTGTTAATGCCTGACACCAGGGGCCACTGAAGGCTATCAGCAGGTCCTTGCTGTCCCTTGTTTCTGTTGCCATTACTGGTTCCAATACTGCTGATAACTTTCCCTTTCAATTTTTAGGGAGATTTTGCTGCTTCAGTCCCTTTGTTCAGGGGAACAGAACTGGAGGTAACCTTCTCCCACTTAGACTCAGAATTCTCTCTCCATTATCCATAAGTTAAAATTGTCTGCCTAGAATTTAAGGGTAGGACGCCCTTCCTGGGTCTTTCACTAGAATCTGAACCCTGTGCTCATGCTACAGTAAGGAGGAAAGAAAATGTTGGCACTGCTTGGAGAAGGTATTGGTGTTTGTCCAAGAACATCCTATACTTCCCCATCCTAATACTCGTCACGCTTTGTAGTGATTGCTTGCTTAGTGTCTGTTTCACTCTTGGACTGTAAGTGCTATTATATGAATGAAATGACAGTAATAACAGCAATAACAACAACAATAATAACAACAGAGATAACTCGCATTTATATAGCATGTGCTGTGCTGGTCACTCTTATGCACGCTTTATGTTATTAACTCATTTATTCTTTGTGGTAACCCACTGCAGTAGACATGACCATTATTTCCATTTTGAAAATGAGGAAACTGAAGCATAGAGAGATTCAATAACTTGGCCAAGTCGTATAGCTAGTAAGTGGTAGAGTCAGGATTCGCACTTTCATCAAATGGAAGTCAGTTGTTCAGTTGAAACTTTAACCTTCCCAGGGCAAAGCCATATTATCTTTTAGCTTCTTATCATTTCAAAAAACAACAGAGTGAAACTGTCCACACATGGAGATCAATTAATTTAAAAATGGCTTTAACTCAAACCCTGGTTGTTTGTTTGTGACTTTCCATTCATCATTCCTTGACTGAATTAAATATATACGTTTAATTTGAGTGTGAGTGTGTGTGTTTAAAAATTTCCAGATCCTTCTCTGGGTAGGCACAATCTAAGTCCATCGCGAGTGACCTCACGCTACTGACATCTCCTTATTACGGTCACAGTGGCAATTATTGCAGAGATGATCTTGTGCAGCATGCTTATAGAGATTGTTTTGTTTTTACACTACAGAATCACTGCCACATTTTCCAAAATCAATTCAGCAGCCATTTGTCCAGAGCCCACTAGGCTCAAGGCATGGTTTTTGGGCACCTCCCTGCACAAGGTGCCATTTGTGCTGCCAGGATCTGTGCAGGGCGGATGGCTGCAATTGAAGCAAAATACTCCCAAACTCTGTGGGCTGTGTTGCCATTGTCAGGATGCAGGAAGCAAACTCACCCTCAAATTATTTCTTGGGCCATTTGCCTCTAGTACTTAAAAGGTTAAAATTTCCTCTCATCTGAGTTGGCAAGTCTCTTTTTCTTTGATTTCCTCAGGTGTGAAATAGTTTACTACTAGTCCCTATCTCCTTGTCTCCCTGCTGGGGTTCTGAGCTCAGTCAGATAACATCTGCAAAGCACTTTGTTCTCAGAAGAAAGGCCACACTTAGAAGAGTAAGTATTACCCACCTGACTGCACCGGGGCAAGTGTTGTCACCGGCCAGGCTTTCTACTGCCTTCACATGCCGTGTACCCAAAGCATATGTAATAAAGAGAGACTCACTTTTCAGGCTCAAGTACAAAAGAATAAAGCAGCGATTGTGCCTGGGGGAGTCTTGAAAGGCATGTGAAATAAAGCAGAAAGCAGTGGTTAGTCTTGCAAATCGTTTGAAAAATCATCAGACCTCAATATTCATGATAGTCCATAAACTTGCACTGGCTTGATGCAGGCTTTCAAATTATGCTCATAACTCTCCATATGCTGCCTGTGCAAATATTTTTCCTTTTTCTGCTCTCTCGAGCCAGAGATGAAAAGAATCAATAAGATGACTGTTTGACAGCCTTCGGATTTTAATGGACTACAGTCACAAGGCCCTCATGTTGCTAAATCATTAACCACCTCTGAGAGTTCAACAAACTTTTATTGTGAATTGTATTTTGATTATCATTAGTGGAATAGGTTTCTGAGATACAGAGATGCATAAGACAGTGAATGACTTTATTTATGAAATAAATAGACATCAACTGAACAATTTAATGACTTCAATTATCTTAATAGCCAACCGATATTAACTGTAGCATGAAAAATGGTTTTGAAATTGGCCATTATTACAACTGTAAACTTATGCACAACGGCTTGCACAGTATTTGGCACAGAGAATATGTTCAACGAATGCTAACTTCTTTGATTTCTTCTAAAAAACTTGAATCTTCACCACGAGCTCCCTGAGTAGACTTCATATTTTTGTTCATCATTCTCAGTGTCCAGCACAGTTTATGGCAGTAGGTGATTGATCCATAATACTTGCAGAGTGAATGAGCCTACCCCAGAGTAGTAAACTGGCATTTGAATTCTTTCCTAGCACAGCTTACAGTGAGGATCTAATAAATAAGATAAAACACAGGAAAGCAAAATATATTAAATTCCTTTTAATTCTGAGCCATCTGTGACTTTTTTTTGGCCGTTGTTTATGTCCATGGTTGCTGATGGTTATTTCTTCTCATCTTAATGTTGGTGGTATAAATCTAAATTTTCTTTAAAATGAGCATCAACAAAGGCATATTTTTAATAGCTTTATTGAGGTTTAATTCATATTTCATACAATTCACCCATTTATAATGTACAATTCAATGGCATTTGTGTATTTAGGGCATTGTGTAACCATCACCACAATCAACTGTAAAACATTGTCATCACTCTAAAAAGAAACCACATATCCCTTAGCCATCACCCTCAAGTCCTCCTGCCCATTTCCCATAGTTCTACGCATCCAGGAATCTACTCTCTGTACCTATAGATTTGCCTATTCTGGACATTTCATATCAATGAGATAATACAATATAAGGACTTCTGTGCCTGACTTCTTCCACGTAGTATAATGTTTTCAAGGTTCAGCCACACTATAGCGTGTGTCATTAATTCATTCTTTTTTATTGCTGAATAATATTCCATTGTTTGAATATACCACATTTTGCTTACTCATTCATCAATTGATGGACGTTTAGATTGTTTCCACTTTTTGGCTATTATGAATAATGTTGTTATGAACGTTAGTGTATAGGTGTTGTGTGGACATATGTTAATTTCTCCCTTAGTAATGGAAGGGCATATTTATAAATTCTAAAAACGAAATAAAATAAAACAAATTCATATCCATTTATTTACCAGAAGAAATGGTGGAAGAATTTTAGGCATAGTGGAAAGACCGTTGACTGTTCCACTGTCAGGAGGCCAAGGCATCCTCCTGTTTCTGGAACTAACTAGACATGTGATCTTGAGCAAAGGACTTCACCTCTGCTTTCTTGTACTAAAGTAGTTGGGCCCCTATCTCATAGATCAGCTTGCAATGCAGGCATTCAAAGAATATAATAGTGGCCCAGAGTTAGTTTTAGAAAAAGCTTAAGCCTAAATCCAAAAGTACTCCATCAGTTAGGTCAAGAAAACTCAAAAAAATCTAGTAAATATGATCAACATAACAAAAGTACTCCTTCAGTTATCTTTAGGAATAATTAAAAGTTGTATCAGAAAGAAAGAAAAAATTATATTCTTGTCATCTTTATAAAGAACTGATAAATGACTACGAAAAAGAACTATGTAAAAGTCTATGCATAAAAAAAGCACAGGTTTACTTGCAGACTCTTTTTCACTTTCTGAGAAATGCAGATAGAAATTGGATTTGCAAACCTAAGTTTTTTAATCTAAGGAAAATCTTTTTTTTAATTACAAAGAAAACAATATTTCAGGAATACAGTTGAAGATGTAGTAACTCTCTCTCAGAGGGAACTCTCCAAGAGGGGTTTTTATGTTTTCATGAGGAAATGTCAAAAATATCAAAATATCCAATGTGTAATATTTCCTTCGTTCACTCTACCTAGTGACCATAACCCTGGTCACAGCAAAAGGTGGCGAAACATACGGCCTACCCTTGTCTGAAGTCTCGTTTTTCCCCTCATTGAAAGCAGTCTTTGTCCAGGGGTTTCCTTCTCCCTTTCTGTTCTTCAATTTCACTTAAATATTCTTCAATTTCTTATTAAAATATCGATAAGCAGAGATGTGATAGAACCCACAGGTACTAGAAGAGACTGTGGAAGAGCAGTTAGATAGATTCCCGTTTAAAGAGAAAAGTGCTTATTTAATGGTATAAATTAATGTCCTCATTCCTAAGACACATTTTGTACAATATGCCTTTTCCTTCCTTTGTGCTCAGAAATACTTCCACCTTTTTCGGCGGCATGGGAGCGATTCTCTTGTGCCGCATAGGTCCCAGGAATTAAGTGGATAGCTTGCCTATAATCCTAATATGAAGAAAAATATTCTCACTGCTGTTTTTATCAAAGGCTCTGTGCTTCCCTCTCTCTTAGATACACACACACACACACACACACACACACACACACACACACACACAAACTCTCTGGGTAAAAAGAAGTGGCAGATGGGGAACTTGAGAGGTGTGTTGAGGAAGAAATAGGGTTCCAGCCTATTGCCCGTGTGCTATGCTTACTCAGGATTGGTTCCCCCTTGATTTTCGTGGTTGATATGAGTCTCAGGTTCTTTGCTTCCACCCTTCCTTCTCCCTTTGCCCAGCAGGTTCCCTGGGTCATTGCCTCAAGCTGTCTGGTCCTTGGAGAAAGTTGGAGTTGATATAGAAGATGGGGAGTGGGGCTAGGAAAATTGATCCAAAACCAGAGAGTTTTAAGCATCATTTTTGGGACTATTTTTTTTTCATTTTTGTTTTTAACACTGAAACATATGGCATTAGCTTTCTTAGAAACTAGGCATTTGGAAAAAATGGTTTTGATAAGAGGTTTTGGGCCTACAGAGAGTAGTTTTCAATCTTTTCCAAATTTTCTGTTCATCCAAAATAAATATTAAAAAACTGAAAAGAAAAGTGAAAAATGTTTATATTAATCAACAGTAGCATGGATAAATAGATAATGGTATATTTGTATGATAGACTGCTATTGCCATGAAAATGAATGAACCACTGCTATGTGAAAAAATAAACATAAGGCACCTAAGGAGATGAGCTGTGGGGCACCAAAGAAAAGTTTTAACAGAAAGGTCATCCGGTCATTTAACACTGAAAGTTACAAAATGATCCTTAATCTCTGCAAAATGTCTCTCTCTTTCACACACACACACACACTCACAAATGTGAAATTTAAGTAAAGCCTGTTGTACTGACTACAGGAAAACTTGGAATAACAGTGAATATCTGACAATATTCTATACCTGTGAGAAGGCAAAAATCAATGCAACTGATGTTAAAAAATCATAAAATGAACAGAGTAATAAAAAGGCTATTTTTAAACTCTGAGATCCAATTAATTTGGTCAACATTAAAAGTTTCCTTTAGCAATCAAAAGTTACTCAATTTAGATTCATTTGAGAAATATCAAGTCTCCAGTTAATGTTACTTAGGGGAAATAGACAGTAGTCTCCTGCTCCGTCTTCTCCCGAGAGGCAATCAATGTCAACTTTTTTGAGATTCTCTTGATATTTACATTCATATTCCTAAATGCTATGTTTGTATTACTATCCTTTGGTTGATCTCTACTAGATATTGTTTACTGATTTTCTACATTGTAGATGAGGAATTTTAATTCTCTCATGTTTCCTTTCCTCTCCCTCCATCCTCCCAATAGAATCCTATTACATTTTGGTTCAGTCTTTAAAATGGAACCAAATCCATAAAAATTGAAAACTGATCTTGATTATGTGTTGTGGGCGGCCTCTAAGATGGCCTCCAATTATCCCCACTTTCTGGTAGTCATGACCTTGCCTAATCCCCTCTGCTTGAGTAGCTTGCTTCTAACCAATAGAACATGGCAACATTGAAAGGCTATCATTTCCGTAATTAGGTTTCACAAGGGTGTGACTTCCGCCTTGCTTGCATACTATCTTTATTTGTTTTTATTGAGGTGACATTGGTTTATAACATTGTATAGATTTCAGGTGTACACCATTATAATTTGACTTCTGTATAGACTACATCGTGTTCACTACCAATAGTCTAGTTTCCAACTGTCACCGTACAAATGCCCCCATTTACCCATTTAGCCCTACCCCATCCCTACCCCTCTGGTAACCACTAATCTGTTCTCTGAATCCATGTTTGTTCATTGTTGTCTTTCTATCTTCCACATATGAGTGAAATGATATGGTATTCGGCTTTCTCTGTCTGTCTTATTTTGTTTAGCATAATACCTTCAAGGTCCATCTATGTTGTTGCAAATGGCAAGATAAGATTTCATCTTCTTTTTATGGCTCAGTATTATTCCATTGTATTTACCACATCTCCTTTATCCATCTATCCATTGATGGTCACTTAGGTTGTTTCCAAATCTTGGCTATTGTGAGTAATTCTGCAGTGAAAGTACTGATGCTTATATCTTTTTGAATTAGTGTTTTTGTGTTCTTTGGATAAATATCCAGAAGTGGAATAGCTGAATCACATGGTGGTTCTATTTTTAATTTTTTGAGGAATCTCCATACTGTTTCCCATAGTGGCTATATCAGTTTATATTCCCACCAGCAGTGTATGAGGGTTCCCTTTTCTCCACATCCTTTCCAACATTTGTTATTTCTTATCTTTTTAATAATAGCCATTCTGATGGACATGAAGTGACAGCTCATTGTTGTTTTGATTTGCATTTCCCTAATAATTAGTGATGTTGAAGATCTTTTCTTGTGCTTGTTGACCATCTATATATCTTCTTTGGAAAAAGGCCTGTTCAGATCCTCTGCGATTTTTAAATTGGGTTGTTTGGTTTTTTGTTGTTGAGTTGTATACATTCTTCATATATTTTGGCTATTAACCCCTCATTGGATATATGATTTGCAAATATCTTCTCCCAATCAGTAATTTGTCTTTTCATTTTGTTGATGGTTTCCCTTGCTATGCGGAAACTTTTTAGTTTGATGAGGTCCCATTTGTTTATTGTTCCTTTTATTTCCGTTGTCTGAGGAGATAGGTTTAAAAAGATACTGCTAAGACTAATGTTAAAGAGCACATTGCCTACGTTTTCTTCTAGGAGTTTTATGGTTTCCAGTCTTACATTCAAGTCTTCAATCCATTTTGAGTTAGTTTTTGTGTATAGTATAAGATAGTGTTCTAGTTTCATTCTTTTGAATGTGGCTGTCTAGTTTTCCCAATACCATTTATTAAGGAGACTTTTCTTTCTCCATTGTATATTCTTGGTTCCTTTGTCAAAAATTAGCTATCCGTATATGTATGGATTTATTTCTGGACTCCCAGTTCTATTCCATCCATCTGTTTGTCTTTTTCCCCATTTTAACTATATTAATTCTTTTAATCCATGAGCATGGAGTATCTTTTCATTTCTTTGTATCATCTTTGATTTCTTTCAACAATATCTTATAGTTTTCAGTGTACAAGTCTTTCAACTTCTTGGTTAAATTTATTTCTAGGTATTTTATTCTTTTTGTTGCTATTGTAAATGAAATTGTCTTCTTGATTCCTCTTTCTGCTAGTTTATTGTTAGTGTATAGAAGTGCAACTTATTTTTGCATGTTGATTTTGTACCTGCAACTTTGTTGTATTTATTATTTCAGTTTTTTGGTGGATTATTTAGGCTTTTCTATATATAAAATCATGTCATCCACAAATAGTGACAGTTTTACTTCTTATTTTCCAATTTGGATACTTTTTATTCCTTTTTCTTACCTAATTGCTCTGGCTAAGACTTTCAATAGTATGTTGAATAAGAATGGCAAGCGTGGTCATCCTTGTCGTATTCCTGTTCTTAGAGGGATAGCTTTCAGTTTTTCACTGCTGAGTACTTTCCTTCTATACCCATTTAATTGAAAGTTTTTATTGTAATGGATGATGAATCTTGTCAACTGCTTTCTCTGCATATATTGAGATGATAATAGGATTTTTATTCTTCATTTTGTTAATGTGGCATTTCATGCTGATAGATTTGGGGATGTTGAACCATCCTTGCATCCCTGTAGTAAATCCCACTGTACTGTGGTGTACAATCCTTTTCTTTTCTTCCTTTTTTTTTTGGTAAGGAAGATTGGCCCTGAGCTAACATCTGTACCAATCTTCCTCTATTTTATATGTGGGATGCCACCACAGCATGGCTTGATGAGCAGTGTGTAGGTCCACACCCAGGATTTGAACTGGTGAACCCTGGGCTGCCAAAGTGAAGTGTGCAAACTTAACCACTACACCACCAGGCAATCCCCTATAATCCTTTTAATGTATTCTTCTATCTGGTTTGCTGATATTTTTTTGAGATTTTTTATATCTACGTTCATCAGCAATATTGGCCAGTAGTTTTCTTTTTTGTGTTGTCCTTGTTTGATTTGTGGTATCAGAGTTGTGTTGGCCTCATAAAATGAGTTAGGAAGTGTCCCCTCCTCTTCAATTTTTTGGAAGAGTTTGAGAAGGAAAGGTATTAAATCTTCTATGAATGTTTGGTAAAATTCATCAGAGAAGATGTATGATTCTGCACTTTTGTTTTTGGGGGGTTTTTGGTTACTACTTCAATCTCCTTACTAGTGATCAGTCTATTCAGATTCTCTGTGTCTTCTTGGTTCAGTTTTGGAAGATTATTTGATACTAAACATTTACTCATTTCTTCTAGATTATCCAATTTGTTGGTATATAGCTTTTCATAGTAGCTTTTCATAATCCTTCATATTTATGTGGTATTTATTGTAATTTCTCCTGTTTTGTTTTTGTCTATTTAAGCCTTCTTTCTTTTTTTCTGAGTGACTCTAGCTAAAGGTGCATGTATTTTATTTATCTTTTCAAAGGACCAGCTCTTAGTTTTCTTGATCTTTTATATTGTCTTTTTAGTCTCTATTTCATTTATTTCTTCTCTGATTTTTATTGTTTCCTTTCTTCTACTGACTTTGGGTTTCATTTGTTCCTCTTTTTCTAGTTCCTTTAGGTGTAATGTTAGATTGTTTATTTGATATATTTCCTTGTTTCTTCAGGTAAGCCTGTATTGCTATAAACTTCCTTTGTAGTACTGCTTTTGTTGCATTCCTTAAATTTTGATATGTTGTGTTATTGTGTTGCTGTCAATTCCTCCCTGTAGGTCTATTAATAATGGTTTATATATTTCAATGCTGCTATGTTCAATGCATATATATTAATAAATGTTATGTCTTCCTGATGCATTCCCCCTTTATCATTATACAATATTCATCTTTGTGTTTTGTTACCTTTTTTTACTTGAAGTCTACTTTGTCTGATATCAGTATGGCTACACCTCTTTCTTTTGGTTGCCATTTTCTTGGAGTGTCACCTTCCATCCCTTCACTTTGAGCTTATGTTTGCCTTCAGAGCTGATAGGTATCTTGGAGGCAGTATATTGTTGGGTCTGGTTTTTCAATCTGTGCGGGCACTCTATGTCTTTTAATTGGTGAATTAGACCCATTTACATTTAGAGGGATTATTATTATATGAGGACTTAGTATACCACTTTATCTTTTGTTTTCTGATGACTCTATATTTCCATTGTTTCTTATTCCTTGTGTTTCTCTCTCCCATTTCAGTTTGACGGTTTTCTGTGATGTTTTTCTAAGTTTCCTCTTTTTTAACGTTTGCGTCTCTGCTCTAAATTTTTGTTTTGTGGTCACCATGAGGTGTGTATAAAAGATCTTCATAGATGAAATAGTCCTTTTTCTGCCAATAGCATCTTTTCTTCATTTGCCTATGCACATTCTGGTTTTTGCTTTTTCTCTTCTACGTTGTTGTTGTCACAAATTATCCATTTTTGTATTGTGAGTTCATTAACAAATTGAAGTGGTTACAGTTATTTTTAATGTCTCCTTTCCCTTAACCTTTATGTTATAATTAAATGTTTACCAACCTATTCTGACATAGAGTAGCAGGTTTCTGATTCTGTCTCTGTCTGTATATTTATCACCTTGCTTGAAGTTTTGTGTGCATTTACCTTTTTGTTTCAGGTAGGAGAAGTCCTTCCAACATTTCTTGTAAAGCAGGTCTAGTGGTGATGAATTCCCTCAGCTTTTGTTTGTTTGGGAAAGCCTTTACTTCTCCTTCATTTCTGAAGGGTAACTTTGCCAGATATGGTATTCTTGGCTGACAGTTTTTATCTTTTAATATTTTGAATATTCATTCCACTCTCTCCTGGCCTGTAGAATTTCTGCTGAGAAATCTGGTGGTAGACTAATGAGGATCCCCTTATAGGTTATTGAGTTTTTAAAAAATTTTTTCCCTGGCTACCGTTAATATTCTTTCTTTGTCTTTGACTTTCAACAGTTTTATCATGATGTGTCTTGGAGAAGGTCTTTTTGCATTGAGATAATTGGGTGTTCTATTAGCTTCACAGATGTGTATATCTTGTTCTTCCTTCAGGTTTGGGAAGTTCTCAGATATTACTTCTTTAAATAAGTTCTGTGCTCCCTTCTGTCTTTTCTGCTTCTGGGATACCCATTTTCCTTACGTTGCCCTTTCTAATGGAGTTGGACAGTTCTCACAGAATTTCTACATTTAAAAAAAAATCTTAATTCTCTTTCCTCTTCTACCTGCATCATTTTTAGATTTCTATTTTCAAGCTTGTTAATTCTCTCTTCCATGTGGTCTGCTCTATTTCCAATGCTTTATAATGCATTCTTCATCTCATTTATTGAGTTCTTTAGCTCAAGAATTTCTGTTGGGTTCTTTTGTTTTTAGAGTTTCAGTCTCTTTGGTAAAGTATTCCTTATGTTCATTAATTTTATTCCTGAGCTCATTGAATTGCCTTTCTGAGTTTTCTCTTTTTTTTTTCCCCAGGAAGATTAGCCCTGAGCTAACTACTGCCAACTCTCCTCTTTTTGCTGAGGAAAACTGGCCCTGAGCTAACATCCATGCCCATCTTCCTCTACTTTATATGTGGGACACCTACCACAGCATGGCTTTTACCAAGAAATGCCATGTCCGCACCTGGGATCTGAAATGGCAAACCCCAGGCCGCCAAGAATTGGAATGTGCAAACTTAACCACTGCGCCACTGGGCTGGCCCCTGTAAGTTTTCTTGTAGCTTGTTGAGTTTCTTCATGATAGTTATTTATAATCCTTTATCAGTTAGATCACAATCTTCCATGACTTTATGTTTGGATTCTAGAGAACTGTTATTTTCTTTCCGTGATGCTGTGTTACTGTGACTTTTCATGGAGCTTGATGAATTATTCCTCTGCCAGAGCATTTGTTGTAGTGAACACTTTTCTTATTTAGGTATAGCTTTGTTTCCTTTGATTCTAACTATTCAATTGGTTGGTGATTAGATGACTTTCTTTTATTTTTTAAGTAAGTGGCACTATAGCACCACTTTTTGCTTTCTCTTACCTAAGAAGCCTCTGGTTACATTTGAGAATTGGTACCTTCCACCCTCTACCACCTTTATTAGGGGTGTTGCCGGTACACACACCTTCCCTGTCTGTGCCTCCAAGGTATGCCTTGCTATTGCTGATGTTATTGCAGTTGCTGGCTTCACCTCTGGGAGCACAGGGATGGCAGGTGCATCCACTCCATCATGGATTACTTGAGTTGCAAGGACTGCCACCATGGCAGGGGGAAGGAGAAGGTGGGGAAGAAACTGGTTTCACAGGGCACTGCCTCTGCTGTTGCCTGATTCCTTGTGGCCTCAGGTGCCACTGCAAGTGGGAGGCTGGAGTCATGTGTGCACCTCTGTTGCTGCTTCCAGGTTCTAGACCATGACTAGGGGGTTAGGATCATGAGGCCCCACCTCTGTTGTTGCCTAGTTCCCTGCGGCTGCAGGCACCCTGTGCTTAGGAAGCCAGAGTTGTGTGCATGCCTCCACTACTGCCACCGAGTTCTTTGGGGCTGAAGGTGTCTGGCTTAGCCACTATGACTGGTGGGCAGGATTGTGGGCACTGCCTTTGCTGTTCTCCCAGTTTGCCTCCTCTATGTGCTCCAATTCAACCATCTTCATATGCACCAATGTATGGATGTCTCTGTGGCCTGGTGTGTGGGGCAAGGTAGACTTTGATGACTTATGAACGTTTTGCTCATTGTAGATTGAAGGAGAGAGACAAAGGGAACATCTCACTCCATCATATGATGAAATCTCTATTGTTTTCTTGGCTTTGATGATGCAAATTACCATACTGGAGAGCCCTATGTTGCAAGGAAATAATAGTGGCCTTGTGCCAAAAACCAGTGAGGAACTGGGGCCCTTTGTAACAGCCTGTGTGAAACCAAATGCTGCCAACAACCATTGAGTGAGTGTGAAAGCATATCCTTCCCCAGTCAAACCTTTGGATGAGACCATAGACTCTGGGCTGACACCTTGATTGCAGCCTTGTGAGAAACCGCAAAACATAAGACCCAACGAAGCCATGCCCAAATTCCTGAACCACAGATTGTGAGATAACAAAGATGTGTTTTTTTAGGCTGCTAAGTTTCAGGTAGTTTGTTATATATCAAAAATAACTAATAGACTATATAAAAACTGTTTATTCTGTATTATTGTATACTGTGATTATGTTTATTCTGTATAGTTTTTAATTTTTTCTGTAATTAATAGTCTTATTTTTCCACTTGCTTAGTTTTCTTTGACCCCATGGTCAAGTTTTGCCATATTATCCACTAACTCTGTTTAAAAACCTCCCAATAACATTTCCATATGGTGAAATATGTTTTTCTTTGTTTTCGAGGAAGATTAGCACTGAGCTAACATCTGCCACCAATCCTCCTCTATTTTGCTGAGGAAGATTGGCCCTGAGCTAACATCCGTGCCCATCTTCCTCTACTTTTATGTGGGACACTTGCCACAGAATGGCCTGACAAGCAGTGTGTAGGTCCATACCTGGGATCTGAACTGGTGAACTTCAGGCCGTCAAAGTGAAATGTGCAAACTTAACCACTGCAACACAGGCCACCCCTGTGAAATCTGTCTTGATGATCAGTTCCACTCTCTTTTTTCTTGAGCTGACCCCTTCTATTGACTTCTGTTCAGTTCTTCAATACATACTTGTTTTTCTCTAGTCCTGCTATGCAACTCTCCTGAGTCATCCTTTTGCTATCATTCTGAGAATTCTCTTCACCTCTCTTTTTCTGTTTTGGGGTGCCCTATTTCTTGGATCCTGGTCTATCTTTCTCAGTTTCCTCCCTTCTTTTGGTTGAACACATTCTTTATTGGCTTGCTAAGTAAGAATTTGTGGAAGATAAATTTTTTGAAACTTTGCATATATTTTCTTCTGTCATCACACTTGGTTAATCATTTGGCTGAGTATAAATTTTCATTTAAAGTTTGAAGACATTGATCTCTTGCTTTTAGCTTTCAATGTTGCTGTGTTAATGATCCTCACATGTTCTTATATAACTTACCCTTTTCTTTCTTTTCCTTCCATTTCCTTTCCTTCCCTCTCCTTTCCTTCCCTCTCTTTTATTCTTGGACTTCTCTTCCAGATTTATTCTCTTTTATGGGAGATTTCTTCAGTTTTGTTTTTCAACATTTTTATTGATTGTTTCACTTTGGCTTTAATACTTCTAATTTCTGAGAATCTTTTCTGGTTTTCCTATGGTTCCATTTTTACTGTGTCCCAATCTTGTTTCTTGGATGCTTGTTCATATTTAACCAGATATGAGCACTACGAGTCTCTCTGCACAGACAGGGCTTACTGCTTGGAGAGCATCTGTGTTGAGCCATCAGTTATGGGGCTAGTTGTTTGACTGAGTGTGGCAAAAACTTCCAGCTGCTCACCAAAATCCATTCCCCAATCTTCTTGCAGTTAAGTATGGCTTTATGACTAAGTTTTATACAACAGAATGTCCATAGAAGTGATTTTTTCCCCCTTCTATGAAAATACCTTAATGCACTTCCTGATGTCTGAAATGAAGATTCCCCTCGGCAAATAATTTCTATGACCTGATGTGACTGTACAGTCAGCTTAGGCTAAGCTATACTGTGGTAACAAATGACCCCTCTACTCAAAAGCTTATATTCACAGAAGTTTATTGATCAAATTCATGTGTGTTATAAAGTGGCTCTGGCTCTTCTTCGCAATCTATTTATTTTAGAGGGGTAGCCCCAACTTGGCACCCACAGATCTCAGTAGAGGAAGGCGAGAGCTGGCAGAGCCACACATTGGCTCTTAAAAGTTCCGCTCAATATCACTTCAGCTCACATTTCACTAGCTAAAGCCAGTCACACAGCCAAGCCTCATGTTAACGAGATGGGGAAGTTTAATTCTCCCAAAGGAGGGGCAGTGACTATTTGAGAAGAAAAATACAATGTACCACACTGACTTAATCTGCAATAGGCCAGATCTGTTAATCTGTGCTCTTTTGAGGTGGCTGGCTCATGAGTGAGACTGGACCACTGACTTTAGTTTTATTTCAAGAATGGTTAAGTGTGACAAACTGGAAAGAGTTCACTTTTTTTTTTTACATGAGTTTAATTCAAAGCAGCTAATGAGAAATGCAAAGGACATTTAGGACTTTCCTTCCTTCTACCTCACAGTGCACCCTAACTTTGGCGATGTCAGTAATTTACATGGAATGTGAAGCCTTTGGGATCAGAAGAATGGAGATTGATGATTTTGCTGCCTTTTATATTCTCAGCTCTATTAGTGCCCAGAAACCACTTATATCACCAAGTAAGTTAATAATTTGGCTACTTGGCAAATAACATCACTCAAGCCTGATGACCAGATTCTGGGCCTTGAAATCCTTGCTATGCCAGCCTTGGGTCAGTCTTCCCTCTATTGTTCCTGCACTGAAGGATGACCCAGGAGTTTTCCATTCATGTCCATTTATGGCACTTTGGTCTTAGCCTACAAAAGCCTCAAAGCCAAAATTGTCTCAGGATCAATGGACGTGCAACCACTCGATAATCAGAGTTCTCCAATTGGTTATTTTTCTCCCTTCTGTGTTATCTCCTTGGTTTTCTGCCTATGGTCTGGGGAAAGAGGTGGGGCTATTTTACACTTGATCCCAGCCAAAAGACCGAGAAGCGATGGGGCTATTTTATGTACAAGGAGGGACATCTGTATTTTGATGAGAAGGTATCTGGGAGACTTCATGCCCATCTTAACTCACTCTTCCCACGCCAAGATTTGAAAGGATATCTTCCCCTTTATGTAATTCCAGAATATGGTAGAATTCTTTCCTCAGATGCTGATTGGAAAGAATCCCACTGTAGCATCCAGATAACAGAAAGACACATTTCCTTCTCCAGCCATAATCTGAGAAATGGAACATCTCTACCAAGGAAGATCTGCTCTCACACATGGTCAATTTCAGCATCATGAACGTAGTATGTATCTTACTGCATGTTATCTCCAGAAAAGGGCATTATAGGATTTGAGAGTGTCCTAAGGCAACCATCCTTAATACAGACTTTTGGGTTGTTCCAGCCTTTCTGCTTTTTGATTCTCAAGATTGTCTCCTAGTTTCTTTTTCTTCTCCTGGTTTTACTCCAGTCACCATGATCTTTTAACTTTGCCACTACCAACTGATTTTGCTATAAGAAATTGCCAGTCTTGAAATGGTCCAAGTGAAATATGGTACCACTATCCCATTGTAGATCTAAAGATTTTTCAATGAAACAGCAGAATCTCTGGTTGTTTTCTTCCAGAATTTTCTAGGTTTAAAAATGCTAATAGAAAACTATAGTATCATGTTTTCATTGAATTATTAAATCTTAAAATGGGTTGAAAGGAAACATATACTTATTCCAATGAAACTCTGCAGGCATTTGTTAAACATTTTTTATGTAGATAAGATATAATATAGGGGATAAAGATGAGCAATGATTTATCTCTTTAGAAGACTTTTAGAAAAGTCTGCACTAATGGCTATAGCACAAGGCAGTGTGAGTATGGTAAGAAAGAAAATGAAAGAAGAGATGATCTTTTACAATAAACATCACACAGCAAACTCTCTTGATTTTATAAGGAATTGAAGTCTCACTTAAAAAGCTTGACTAACAAAAAGCTTGTCAGTGACAGAACTGGGTCCTCTGCTCAAATTAATTTCTAGTGCCTAACAGAATGGTTAACAGAGAAATGGTTCTGTGTCTGTTGATGGAATGCTCTTTTCCTTGCACTATGCTAATCTATAAAATTATAGATTTTAAGGATTAGGACAGCTTAAAAAAATCTTGCCTAAAAATCTCATTTTAAGAATGAGGACATTGAAATCCAGAAAAGATAAGTGATATCTAAAGTTACATACTAGCTATTAGTTGGTCTGGACTTGAGGTCTTTTTAATCCTCAGTTTTTGTCCTTTGGCTATAATATATTGATATAGAGAGGATGCTGTGCAAAGAGTGTCACCATAAATTGGAACCCAGACCTTCGAAGCAGATTGCTATTCTTCAGTCTTCATTCAAGTAATAAACATATTAAGAACCTGTTATATGCAGTATCTTGTGCTTGATGCCAAGGAGGACATCGTTCTTGGGTTCAGAAAATCTTTAGTCTTTTTCTTTTTTTTTAACAACTATTTACTGAATATATACGATGTGCAAGGCACTGTGAGGGACAAAACAAAAAAATCCCGACAGCCTTTGACCTCAAGGGCTTAAGGCATCTAGTAGCCATGACAGGACACTTACACAAATAATTATAATTCAGTGAGGATATAGTAAACCAAAGAAAGTGTGGGAAAGTGCGGTAGGTATTCAGAATAAGGAGAAGTTATAGCACTGTGTAGATATCTTGAAAGAGCAGTTGAGGTTGACTTTGAAAGGCAAGTAAGTTTTCAAGAGAGATGGATGAGAGAGAAGGAGACATCCACATAATGCAATAGAGTGAAAACGGCCTGTAAGTGAGAAAACTTCAGTCATCTTTTGAGTCAAAGGAATGGTATAGTTTATGTGGAACATGGGTTACATTTTAGGAAGCAATAGGAGATAAAGATGAGAAGGTAGGTTGGAAACTGATGATACACAACTTGGAATGTTGGTACAAAGAATTTGGAGTCTATTCTGTAGATGAGGGTTCTCAGATGTTAGTGTGCATCAGAATCACCTGGAGGGCTTGTTAAAACACAGATTATTGGCCCCAATCCCAGAGTGTTGGATTCAGTAGGTCTGGGTGGGGCTTGAGAATTTGCATCTGTAACAAGTTCTCAGGTAGCGTTGGGCTGCTGCTCTGGGGGCTGCACCTGGGAAGCACTGCAGAAGGCAAAGGGGAGCCGCTGGCGATCTCTCATCATGGCAGTAACATGGTCATTTGGAAGTCTGGTAGCAGGGGGTGGAATGGATTGGAGGGAGGAGACACTGGCTGAGGGGAGACACGGTCTAGTCCAAGTGTGAACAAATGGGGCCTAAACCAAGATGGTGGGTACAAATATGAAAAGGACAAAATAGACATGAGATACATCATGGGGATGAAATCTACCCAAGAGAATTGAGAAAAATGATGTACCACCACAAGATAATGTTTTCAGCCCTCCCTCTCTCTCTCTCTTTCTCTCATATTTATTGGTCCAATCATTGTTACTTGTCCAAATCCTCTAGCTGAGCTACCTTATGAAAGGTCCCTGTAGGGGCTTCAGTTTTCTTAACTTTAAGTTGAAGGAGTTAGACAAAATCCATGATTTCCATCCATTTTATTTTTTTAAAGAAACAGAATAAGTTGGACTGTGTTACTTGAATTGGGCCAGGCCCTCGATGCATCTCCATAGAACTCAAGGGCAATTTCTGTCTTTTTCAGCCCTAGCATAAAATGATTTCTGAATTATAATTACAAACTGATAGGATTCTAGCCTAAAAATATACATACATATATATATATATATATGACCATAAGCTTAGTGGCAGCCAGCAATTCTGGGTGCCTAGACAAAAGTTGCAGAAAAAGTCTGCCCAGTTTGCTAATTAAAAAATAAATGGGTATCAGTGTTTCCTAAAATAGATATTGCTTCAGTGTTATTTACACCTATGGAGAGCTAGAAAGAAAGAGAGAACAGTGCAAATCAGAGCCACGCTGATAGTTAATTCCCAAAAGGCTAAGTAACTGGTCTTCAGCTCATCTTTACTTGTTCAGAGAATTAGTCTAAACTAGGTTTTATATTTTTAAATGGAGACTCTGGTTGTATTTTAGATTTACTCTAGAAACAACTTTCTGGATTTAAAGCACCTTGACTTAGGAGACGATCCTTTTACAATTACTTTTGTGTTTTGGTTAGCAATGGAAAATACATTGCTTTTTGCTGATAGCTAGATCTTTGTTTTTATTTTTACTGTTATTGCCTGATATAATCTAGCTCTGTCTTCAAAAAGAAATACTCAAAAATTGGTATAATATTTGTTTCTGTATTTATGATTGATAGAAAGCACCCCTCTCCTGGGCACATTGACAACAGTGACAATATTAAACACTGACAATATTAAATGCCTCTGGAAAGAAATTACCAAATATAATTTAATCACCTCTAACACCAAAGCTGAATTTGAGTGCCAATAGTCTCTTTTAGAACTATAGCTCTTTTTATGATAAAAAAGTACTTTTCCCAATAACAAGTTTCAACAGAAGCAGTGCATGCGTGGGAAGAACTTGAAAACAGGGACAGGCATTACACTTTATTGTAGGTGGTTTGCTGCCGTTCCCCCTACATGATGTCAGTTCTGTACGAACTTAATCACAGCACATTACCTTTTCTTTGGGGATTTTCGTATTTTTTAAAACCCACCTGGTTGCTAATGTCAGTTCCCTTTTCTTTAAAAAAGAACAATTGTTCAGAGTTTGTGATGCTTATTTGAAAATGTTCTGCTCTGCTGGGTTCAAATGGGGCCAACTGATACTTGGTCCTAGACTTTGGCCAGAGAGATTGTCTCAGATAAACTTGGTTCACCTGGCATCACAGAAGAGTTCCCAGAAATACAGAATTATTATCCTTTTCCAAAGAGCCCCGTCAGGACAGCAAATATTAGGCATGAAAGGGGCTTGAGGGAGCAATTCTTTTCTTAAGCTATTCATATTGTAGGAAAGAAATTGAGTTTTGAATAAATTTAGGGGTTTACTTACAGTCAACACAACTTGTTAAAGAGAGAGGTAGGACACTAATTTTCTGAGCAGTATTCTTCATCATCATAGGCCCCAAATACAGTGCTGAAGACTGGGCTTGTCGTATATCCTTTTAACGTGTATTATTATCATTATTATACCAATATCAGCAGCATACTCCTGCTGATAAAGTACAGTACCAACACAAAAGTTGGGAGGAAGTTGTGTGTGTGTTGTCTCCATCTTTCCTTTCTTTGCCTTTTTTTTTTTTTTACCTTTTCATCAGTTATGTATATTTATCCTTGAGATGAAAAGAGGATATTTCATTGAGGGATGGGAGGATTGATGAGTTAACAGATTATATGGGAGTAGACCCTTTATCAGATAATGCCAATCATCTGCCCCCTTTTTCCATGGGCCACACTTTACTTCAATAAGCAGGAATCATAAACGTGTCAAATGTTGTATCTTTCAGTTAATGCTTGAAGCTTGAATATTCACCTGATACATTCTCGAATTAGATTACTTTTTTAAAATTGGTATAATTAACATACAATATAACATACAGATGTAAGTGTTCATTTTGATGAGTTTTTATATTATTTTTCAACATTTTATTATGATGACTTTCAAACATAGAGAAAAATCTAAATATATGTACAGTGAACATCCATATTCTATCACTTAGACTTACGGTTGGCTGAGATTCTCGAATGTATAGATTTTGTCTTTCACCAAAAATAGAAAAATTTCAGCCATTATTTTTTCAAATAATTTTTTAGGGGACTTCATTCTCTCTTTCCTCTTGTTACTTGTCTCCAAAAATTCTGTTTTAAACCTCTTGATAATTGCCCCATGATTCCCTGAGGCCCTATTCATTATTTTCAATCATATTTTTCTCTCTCTTCTTCAGATTGGATAATTTCTGTTTCTCTGTCTGCAAGACAACTCTTTCTTCTGTAATTTATAATCTGCTGATAAACTCATCCAATGAATTTTTTAATTTCAGTTATTTAATTTTTTAGTTCTAGAATTTCCATTTGGGGGCGGGCCCTGTGGTGCAGCAGTTAAGTTTGCATGTTCCGCTTCGGCGCCCTGGGGTTCGCCAGTTTGGATCCGGGGTACAGACATGGCACCACTTGGCAAGCCATGCTATGGCAGGTGTCCCACATATAAAGTAGACGAAGATGGGCACGGATGTTAGCTCAGGGCCAGGCTTCCTCAACAACAAGAGGTGGGTTGGCAGCAGATGTTAGCTCAGGGCTAATCTTCCTAAAAAAAAATAAATAAAAAAAATAAAAATAAAAATAAACTAAAAAAATAGAACTTTCATTTGGTACTTTTTTCTAGTTTCAATTTCTCTTCCATATTGCCTATCTTTTCCTTCATTATGATCACTCTTACATACTTTAGCATAGTTGTAATGTCTGCTTTAAATTCCTTGCCTGCTAATTCCAATATCTGGATCATCTTGGGGTCAGTCTCCACCAATCGATTGCCTTTTCTCTTGGGTATGGTAGTATCTTCCCCTTCCTTTACTGAATAAGTGTGGATTATATTCTGGACAAATGATATGTTGTAGACACTTTGGATTCTGGAACGTTTTTGCAAAACGATTGACTTTTAGTGTTAGGCAGATGACTTGACTAGACTCAAACTGCGAACTGTGGGTGGCAGCCGAAATTTCAGTTCAGTTCTTTTAACTGGACTGCTAGAAGTTTGCCACGTGCACATGTAGTCTAGGAGCTAACGAAAGGCTTGAGGAAAGCGTACAGACAGTATTTGCGCCTCACTCTCTCTGTCTCTCTTTTTTCCTGGGATTACTCTCTGATTTCCCAGCTGCAGTGGTCAGCCCAACCTCTGCCGTTTGTTCTTCAAGGTGTAACAGAGTGGGTTTATATCTGAGTTTTAGCTGCTTGGCAAGGTGCAGACTATGGCTTGCTCTCAGGTTGAAAGCCATACAAACATGCAATTTACCCAGTTTTGTTTTCTTTGTCCAGGTGTCACCCACCTTCCAGTATCTGTCTGAGCCTTAGTTGCTCTCTAATGCCCACATGTGGTTTCTTTTTACGTTTTTCCCAGAGTTTACAGTTATTATCTGTGGGTGCAATGGTCTGGTAGGAGAGGCCAGGCTATCACCAGAAGTGGAGTCCTCCAGTCACTGAGTTGTGACATTTGTATACACCCTTTTTACCTTCATCCAAAACAAGATATAGAGCATTTCCATCTCTACAGAGCATTTCTTTGTGCTCCGTTCTAGTCAGGTTTTCCTCTCAATTGCTATCTGATTTCTGTAACCATAGATAGTTTTGTCTGAATTTGGATTTTATGTAAATGGAATCACATCACATACAGTTATTTGTGCCTGGCTTCTATCATTCAGTTGACATTTTTGAGATTCACTCAGCTTGTTGTCTGAATCACTTGTTCTTTTCTTTTTATTACTAAGTGCTATTCTATTATATGAATATGCCACAGTTTGTGTATCCATTTTCCTGTTACGGGACACTTGGGCTGTTTTCAGTTTTTGGCTATTACAAATAAAGCTACTGTGAGTATTCTTGTCCAAGTCAATCTTTTTGTGGACATATGTTAGCATTTCTCTTATGTAAATACATAGGAGCAGAAATGCTGGAAATTAAACGGTTCTCCAAAGTAGTTTACCATTTACACTCCCACTGGCTGTGTACGAGCATTCCGGGTGCTCCCCATCCTTGACAACAGTGTTGTCAGAGTTTTTAATTTTAACTATTCTAGTGAGTGTAACGTGGTATTTTATTGGTTTTAAATTGCATTTTGTTGATGACTAATAGCAATTAAAACTTTTCGTGTGCTGGTATATCTGCTTGTGAAATGTGTCTATTCAAAACTTTTGCCAATATGTATTGCATTTTTAAACTTAGTGATTTTTAGTAGTTTTTTATATATTCTGGGTATGTGTCCTTGCTCAGATATGTATTACAAACATTTTTCTCTCAGTCTGTGGTAATGTCTACTCCTTTTCTTAATGGAGCCACAAGATAATAAGACATTTTTAATTTGATAAAGTCCAATTTATCTTTTTTTTCTTTTATGGTAATGCTTTTTCTGTCCTGTCCAAGAAATCTGTATGTATCCAAGATTTATTTCTAATCATACCATAGTGAATATAGGTAGATTTCTGAAATATGTTTTCCTTCTCTGAAATTTTGTATGTTGCTTTTTTATCCAGTGGAAATTTTTTTTTTTAAAGATTAGCATCTGAGCTAACATCTGTTGCCAATCTTCCTTGTTTTTGGTGGTGGTTGGATTTTTGTAATTCTTCTCCCCAAAGCCCCCCAGTACATAGTTGTATGTTGTAGCTGTAGGTGCTTCTGGTTGGGCTATGTGGCACACTGCCTCAGCATGGCCTGATGAGTGATGCCATGTCTGCCCCCAGGATCCAAACTGGTGAGAGCCCAGGCTGCTGAGGTGGGGCATATGAACTTAACCACTCTGCTATGGGTCATCCTCAAAGAATGTTTTTTGAGAGAAAAATTAAAAATTTTTGCAGATTTTTAGAATTCTGGGCAAGATAGCTGAAAAATTAAATAATGTTTATACAGTGACTTGCATGAAAAGATTTTTGTAACAGAGGTTTGCAAAACTAAATCAGCTTACACTTCCGGTAGCAAACCTTGTCCCATGGATTTAAAATTTCTGACTTATTTCTGCAAATCTATGTGGTGATGTACGTAGCACAAGTCCAGGAACACTGATCTGTGCAGCTGTTGTGTCAAGGCATGTAGAGCTTAGCACTGAATCTTACAGATACGCCAATTCTGCCAAAGCATATGGGCAGGCACCTCACTGCAGCTCTTGCTTGAAAGGCGACAACACTTTTACATCAACGACAATAGTGTCAAGTTAAGATATAAGTCCCTCACTGTATATTTCTACGGAGTGATTAGTCTCCTGACTCAATAACGTAGCAAAACAAGCTTCAAGTAAAAGCACTTTCTGTAGATTCAGTAATAGATGAAATTCTGAATATGTCAACTTGGCACGTGCCCAATGGGTGATGCAAATTTGTGTTTGTCAGGATTGCATTGCGGTTCACAAGGTTGGTTTTAAGCTGATTATTGCAGAAAGACACTTTTCCCATGAGCAGTACATTTTACAGTACCTGTTCTACAACGGCCTTTCAGAAATATCCCTGAGATGTGCTAGACACAGTAGAGCAGTTCTGGTTTAGGACAGTGTAGGCTTCGCAAAGTCTTTATCATCTGGATTACCTGCCTCATTGTGCTGGGTGGATCGTAAATAAACTTTTTGCTATAGATGTATTTAATTTGTCCTAATTCCTAGCCTTTTTCTACTGGTGTCCTCTACAAAATCTTCTTCCATTCTATCTTCCATAACTCAACTCCCATAATGCTCTCAATAATGGCTAAAGATATAGTCTAGGTGCTTTCTGTATATTATCTGCAGTTTCTCACACAGTAATGTTAGGGATCAATTGTTATATCCATTTTCCAATTAAGAAGTTCAGATTCATTAAGAAACTGCCAAAGCCCCCCAGCTGGTAAGGGGCTGTTCGGGGATTCACACTTAGGTTTGTCCATCAGCAAAGCCTGTGTCTTTCCTCCTTGAACACTATGGTCTTTCCTGGTTCAAGTGCACCGTGGAATTTATCACAGTGGAAGGAAATTCCAGAGTTTAAACTATTGTCATGGTAAGTCACATATATAGTCTTATATTTGTCAGCTGTACAAGCTGTAAACAACCTCGTAGATATTTCCTGTTGTTTCTCAATGGTAAACCTTGACTTACTTATAATTTATCTTTCTGGCCAATCCTATTTCTCTTCTCCAGGGGGAATTTTAGAAATGTCATTGAGTTCCTCTTAGTGAAACAAGGAATAAGGTCACTTCTGGTTTGACTTATGCAGGTGTAGATTGAAAAGATTGGGCAAAGGGCTGGATTTTCTTTGTTTAGGCTATCTTTGGTTGAGTAAGTAGGAAGGGAAGGTTAAAAAAAAAAACCCAGACGTGGTTAAAAAGAACAGGAAAACCATCTAGTTCGGTTTATTTTCTCACATTGATTATTTGTGGCTAGCAGTCTACAGATGATGAATTTTAATGACCAAACCTAGAAATATGCATTGTGCTATTTTGAGTCTGTTTCACTAAAATGTAAGATTGCTGGAGAACAAAAAGAAAGATTTTGTTGTTTAAAGTGGCATATAATATTGATGATATTTTCAAAGTGGCTCAAAATTACAGCTCAACTCAGTAAATTTTATATCAGGATACCAAAAGATATGGTGATGCTTTTGTTTCTTTTTTATTTCTTTTTTTACAGATAAAGCACAACAACACACCCTATTCACATGCCCTTTCATTATGCTCCGTTGCAGGAAATTAGCTAACATTCTTGGAATGTGCAATCTTTCACTGCTCAATTTGTTTTTCATCCTTTTACAGAAAAGATTGTTCTTAACATCCTACCAAGGGCACATCAATAGGGTCACCATCACAACTGATGGATATTTTCTGTTATATTGATAGAATAGCGTGCAAAAGGATTTTCAGCCTTCTTTATATAATATAGTAGCTGTCAATAGACTTTTTAAAACAAAAAATAGACACTGTATTATCATCAGGCTTATTATGAATACTAGGAATTTGTAACTCTAGTTCTCCACTGGAAAAGTATGTGACTTTTTCAGAAAAGGAGCTTTGCTTTGCCAGATATATAAAAATAATTCAAATATGTAGAACGATAGTGCAGAGTGCATATTTATTTATCGCCACACATACATGCAATTTGCATTATTGTTTGTCATCTAAAGTATTTTTTTCCCATCAGTAACACAGATTTAGTGAGTTATCTTCATTAAGAATGTCATTGGACACATAGGGACACAACAGAGCCAGTATAGTGAGAATAAATTCTTCATCCAAAATCCTGTCAGGTAGCCAAGGGCTCGATGATCAAAACAGAGACAAAGTCCACCTTTGCTTGAGGCTAAACTTGATCGATGAGATTGTTTAAAGGAAAATATTCAGAATTATAAAAGTAAACACACAGTTTTTGTTTGCTCCCTTCACAGATTCTCTGTGTTGTGTGCCAGCATTTTAAGTCTATGCCCCTGTAGGAAATGGATGAGGAGGACTGGCAATCAATTGGGAAATTCAGTGAGTAGGAAAAAAATTTACAACTGCAGGTTTTAAATAATTCGGTGGTTGCTCCACTACCAGGAGAGCGATTCTGTGCATATATTTCTTGCAGAAAATACAGAGGAGAGATGAATGTGTGAGTACCTGTATCTGTGTATGAGGGAGACAGAGACTGGGTAAGTGTGAGAATTGTGAGACAATAAGCAGGAGGAAAGGGACAGATGACTAGGGAGAGAGACGTTACGGTGAATACGAGCCTGAGTTTTTCTTCCCTTTTCTCACTGCTTTATCTCATTTTGGGCTCTGACTTGCTGAGGTCATTCCTTGTACGTTATAATATTTTAGTCTAGTAAGACATATAGGGAGATGACCAACAAGTCTTTGCTTGTGACAAGATCGACTTCCGACAAGTGGCTTCAATGTATTCTGAGAAGGTCAGCACAGCGGAGCACGTTCTCGAGGACAGTGGGCTCAGTTCTTGGGACCTACAATGGAGGCTAGTCCTTCCAATCCATCATTCAGTCAGAGCAGGCAATTCCATCCTCCCACCTCTTTAATGATAATACATTCCTTCCCCTTCCAACACTTCATCTTCAGATTTTGATAACTTCTGCCCACCTTAACTCCCATCAATCAGACTTTATGTAACAGCACTGTGTTCGCTTCCCAAAATGAAACTATTCTTCGGAACAGCTATAAGTGGAATAGACTCAGAAAGAAAGTGGATGTCAAACACTGTGTGTCATATGCTAGCAACAACTAGACTTTCAGAAGTAATATATGGTCCAATTGTAGCTGAATATAAATGCGAGATTTAAGTGGAGGAATCTAAAATTTTGTAGACAAAATAAGGAGAAATTTCCATTATCCTAGGGCCTAGTATCCGAAAGTATCTCTGAAAATGGCAGACCTAATTCAATGTAAATCCCTCCGGAATTCTACCAAAATTTTGTGATTGTGTTAACTAAACTCATGTGATAGGGTTGCAACCACAAGAAGTCTCATAATTGATTTAATGACTTGAAACTCACATACTTGAAAATGTGTAAGGTGATTTTCTAATTAATTTGAAACTGGAATTGTTTCCACATCCCCTTCACCGTCATTCCTGTTGTGAGACATGTATTAATGAGAGGTGAGTCTTATGCGATGGCATTATTGGATCAATGTGGGGACCATTATCATCCCCCATATACTCTGGCTTTTGCCTTGTGTGTTCTGGGGAGGAGTGTCAAGTTTGCCCTTCGGTCACCAAATCTGAATTAATAGATGACACCCTACCCTGGACACTAGGTGGCAGCAAACTGCTGAGATAAATAATTGACCAAGGGACAAAGACGCTCAAAACCTGTTCCTGATATTCAAAGGGAGGTGATGCAAATAGCACGTGGATAAAACTGAGTGGTATGAGAGAAGACACTCGGTTGCAAAGCTTCGAAGTCATACTTATAATTATCACAGCTCCCAATATTTTTTGAAGCTTCTTGAAGCTACATCTACTTATTTTTTTGTGTGCGTGAGAAAGATTGGCCCTGAGCTAACATCTGTTGCCAATCTTCCTCTTTTTGCTTGAGGAAGGCTGTCCCTGAGCTAACACGTGTGCCAGTCTTCCTCTACTTTGTATATGGGACGCTGCCACAGCATGGTTTGTTGAGCTGTGTGTATGTCTGTGCCTGGGATCCAAACCTGAGAACCCCGGGGTGCCAAAGCGGAGCACGTGAACTGAACCACTATGCTGCTGGGCCGGCTCCTATATCTACTTACTTTTTAACTGCAGAGAGCAGACTTATATGCCTAACAGGCCCTAATACTTTTCTAGTGAAGACCATATCTAGTTTTATTATTTCTCTGGAGTCAAAAACAGATATCCAGATATCACAGCTTCCCTCATTCATCAAATTATCTTTAAATTTGTGTTGCCAACGAATCTCTTTTATTTGTGTTAGACATGTGCTTATAGTTGTTTTAAGTGGTAATATTCAAGTTCAAATAATTAAAAGCAACATAGAAAATAAATTTACTATAAGCCCAATGCTTAGTACAAATACTTAAAAAAGTATAAGCTGTTCAATTGTTTACTATTCACCACTCAATGTTGGCTAAGAATATTAATTGCCTGTGGAAGATTATTAGATTGTTGATATAGTTTTAAATGTAAAATAAATAAAAAATTGAAACAATAAGTTTGACAATAAGAAATCAAAGACTCTGCAGATGCAGATAACATTCTAATTCTCAACTTGATTGTTTGTCTATAAATCTTTCCTGTAATATTTCTTTATGAACAGTTTGTTCCATTCTATTCTAGCTCCTAACCAGCCCCAGCCCCAGCTTGAAGTCAACACCTTTAAGATGTGAATGTCTTCAAGCTTATTTAAATTGAACAACAGTTAAAAATAAATAAAATCAATCGTAAATAGAATGAAGAATAAAGAAATATAACAAGAAAGAATAAAGAAAAATAAAGAAAATATAAATAAGAATAAATCAAAAAATAAGTTTTAAAATGGAAACTTTTATGTGTGCCCAATTGGCTATTGCTGTACTCCCAGGACAGAAGGTTGAACATAAACAACACTCAGTAGAAACCCTGAATAGAAATGCAATGGAATTCTCAATGACGGAACCCAATGTCTCAGGAAAATTCCAGTGCCATTATATTTGGAGTGAATCCTCTGCATACTATTACCAAATAAAGTTGTTATAAGGGGGAATCGGAAGTATTGTGAATTCATTTTGTGGCCTTTAGACTGAATTAGTCTTGAGGAATTTCTAAATTTCTGCCAAGTCTGAATAGTTCTTTGTGGTAAGGCCATTAGCTTGTCAACTAGACATCACTAAAGTCTTCATGGAGAGCAAGTGAGAAGTCAGACATGACTGTACTTTGCATGGGTAGCTAAAAATATTCTTTAGCTTCTTATAGCTATAAAATAAAAATGATCAAAGTATGAGCGTTCTATCAGTGCACTAACATTCTCTTTGGGAATCTTACTTTCTTAGACACACACTAGATGTACGTTGCCAATCTTCTCCAAGATAAAATAGGATCTGACAAAATATTTTTCTGACTTGTGAACTTAGTTACATGAAAAGTCACATAAAGGTATAAAAAGTTATCATTTTCACTTGCGTATTTAATGCATTGCTTTCATAGAAAGGAGTAAGTTTATTTGAAAGTAGAATTACCCAGAAAATAAGTGAGACATGGAAGTGAGATATGGTTGCTGAATAAACAAAACAAATTTAACACAACTTTTAAAAATGATTTTTGAATTTTGCTTTATTTGACATTGATTTTTTTAAATCATAGCAGAGTACTTTTCTTTTTGATAACTGGTTCTACTCTCAGCCAATACTTCCCAGCCCATGGGAGAGAATTCTCTTGTGTCTCAATGGATATACAAACTTTGCTCTGCTTCATTCAAAGAGGGTTTGTTTTCTGCTATCAGAAAAAGAAAGATTGTCTATGAAGCATCAAATGGTGGTAATTCTTTGTACCAACACTTGTTCTAGTACGTTTTCAGAAGTAGATACTTTTTTTGGGTACTTTCCTCTCTCCTCCAACTCTCCTCCACTCCCCCTACAAAATAAGGAGCTCCTTGAGGGCAGGGGTTTGGCCGTTTTCATCTTCATATGTCCTTTCTGTCTACCACAGTGTCTGGCACATGGGTGGCATCCAACCCATTTTAATTGAATGTGAATGAATGACTCCCATGGCTCAATAGTAACAGATAGAAACCCGATGGGAGTGTGGGTGTGGTGGTATCCAGAAGGGATTATGGAAACTACTCTGTGGAGGTAAAGTTTGCAGTATAAAATCAGTCAACTCAGTTAAACACTACAGTAGTTTCCATTTAATCAACTTCTGAATTTTGAGTTTACAAGCAAAATAGTAAAAGGTGATGCTAATAATGACCTTTAATTTGAGCGTCTTTTTTTTCCAGTATGAAAAAGTCATTACCACTAGAGGTCACTCCAGTCATTAGCAATAGAGTGATTAGAATGCACTTTGTGTACAAGATAGGGTAGCTTTCGTAAGCCCTTAAAATTTATTATCAGCAGAAGCAGAATAAAACACTCATAAACAGTCGGTGCAAATATGTGGTTTGCTCTGTTTCTCTTCACTATCACGGTTTACCTTCCTCTGTACCATTTCTTGTGGCTCTAGCTGGAGACTGGCTAGTCAATAATAATCATAGAAGCTGTGTTTATCATGTATCAGGCAATGTTTTAAGCACATTGCATCATTATCACCTTCACTTCACACAGCAACCCTATGAGGCCATACTATTACCGTCACCATCTCACAGATGATGAAATTGAGGCTCAGAGACATCACACAGCTAGTGAGTGACAGAGCTGGGATTCAAACCCAGTGCTCACACTTTTAACACTAATCTGATACCATTAGCAACAGTGGAGTATGTTTGATTTTTCTCCTTTCCATTTTAATAACAGGTTTCAATCTTGTAAGAGGAGAAAAGTTTAGGAGTGCATATATGTGGCAGCAGGAAGCATTTCAGCATCCCTCAAATCGTACTGTATAAATCAGGCAGATGACCAGTGTGAGGAGGTGTCAGGTGTGTATGCCTATGTGTGTGTCTGGGAGGGGAGGTGGTATGGGAGACGAATCCAGCAAGTTAATGGTGGTACTCGCTGTTCAACATAGAAGAAATAGCTAGACCAGCAGATCCATCAGTTCATCGCTTCAGAGGGATTTATCAAAAAGAAAAATAAAACAGATCTTCCCAACTCTGCCGTTACAGAGATACCACTGGCTCAGCACTGCAATGAGGTAAAGTATCTAAAGCCAAAGAAAGTCCTTTTCCAGACCATCTTCAGCATATCTTTAACAATTTGGAGCGGGACCCAGGAGCTGTGATTCACACCCTACTCTACATAAAAGACAGCCCTTCTGGCTAAATAAAGCATTTATTTTTCAAGAAATGATAATATCTATGTATTTACATAACAGCTGACTCAATAGATGAAGAAATAGAAGCAGAGGGAATTAAAGACGCTTTCCCCAGCTTACAAACCAAGAGAACACAGACCGAGTTCAGAATCCATAGCCTTTGAGTTTGCACTCAATTCTTGGGCTACTAGCACCCTGCTTGACGCTTGTTTGTATGGAACCTGGAAATCTCTCGTGTTGAATTTCCTTACAGGATACCCTTTGCTCAAAGGTGACAGAGGATTACAGCTTCCCCTAACGAGGCAAACGTCTTAATCTCATCATGAAACCTTCTTCATGAAAACCCCCTCTGCTTTCCCTCTGAGTCCCATAAAAGTCAGAAGTCATGTACACCCCTCATCCAGGCTGTCGCCACAATTGGCACCTGTGCCGGCGTGTGCCTTTGGAATGGAAAGTTAGGATGGTTTCAAAGTTTCATATACAATAACAGGAAAAAAATTAAACAAAGGAACATTTTAAGCAGCAGTCTCCACCTCTGAGCTGTTCCTTTCCTATCTCAGCCAAAGCTCTGCATACCTAAATTCCCTTGAGAGTAGGGAAGACTGTAAAACCGACATTTAAGGTTTTCTTTGCTCCACAGCAGAGAAAACACAAATTTTTATAAACTTTCTCTTCTAGCATAACTGGCTGCCTTTCAGATCATTCTACAAGAGCAAGTAGAGACAGTTAAAAAGCAGGAAAAAAACTGGACTGCAATCTATTTATCTTGCACTCCTAACATTCATACAAGAAGTAGGTGCTGAAAAGATGTGAAAGCAGCGTTTGCATTTCAAGTCAACCTCCAGGTTTTACTTTTAATACACAGGGAACAACAAAAGTCACAGGTTAAAGACTGACTTGAAGGATGAGCAAATAAAATTTAAAGAAAAAAAAACCCTGGTAATATATTGTGTCTTATAATAGCAATCTATATTCTCCAGATGAAGGGCTTACTAGTTATTAAAAGAGCCATTACTCTTATTATGAAAGTACCATGCATGGGGCTTGATGTGGTCAGAGAGGCAGTGCTCCTGGCAGAAAGTTCTCTGGAGAGGGACATCAGAAAGACGGGATCTTGGCTGCATGACTATTTATCAGGGCCTTGGCTCCCTCATTCATAAAACCTGGGTAATAATACCCTATTGTCCCTTTCTCATGGATCTCTATTGTAAAACTTTTTATATCATAAATATTTTGTTACGATCAAGTGAGCCTTTTCAAGTAATACATAGATGCAAGAAAAAAGTTTAGTATATAACATCTTTCAATCAAACTCTTTAAAAATGTTCAACTGAGTATTCTCATTTTACCATTTGGAAAGATAGAAACCACTGTAGAAGAAGAGATGGTGTTAAGTTATTTGCCTTAAATTTCCCCCAAAGTGAACTAGTTTTACACCAGTGGAGTTATAATGGCCAGTACATTCTTCCATTTGCCAGGACAAAAGCCGTGCTGTCAACCTTGACTCCTTTCTTCCTCTTATTCCTTAAGTTCATTCCAGTAGCGAATCCTGCGGCCCCTACCTAAAAAATATACTCAGTCTGGCCGCCTCTCACTGCCTCTGCACTACCATCTTGGTCATTACCACTAACCGCATTATGGCAACAGCTTCCCAGCTTCTCCTACCTGAGCACTATCTATTCTCAAAACAGCAGCCAGAGAAATGCCTTGAAGGTGCAAGTCAGACCATCTTCCTCCTCTGCTCAAAGCCCTCCAGTGGCTCTCCATCTCCCTCAGAGAAGCAAATCCTTTCAATGGGCTATAAGGTTCTGTGCATCTGGCCCCCTGCTAACTCTCTGACCTTCCTTCTACCAGTCAACCAGCCCGGCCTCTCACTATTCTTTGGAAATATAGTCATGCTTCTCTCAAATCCCTCACACCTGTGTGCCCTCTGCCCAGATGCCCTTCCTCCAGACATCCTCATGTTCACACCTCATCCCATTCACCTCTTTCAGTGCTTTCCAAGTGTCACTCTCTCGGCGAGGTCCTCCCTGAGCGTCATTCCATGAAAATTGAAATCCACCTCCAACCCCAGACTTCCCTGTCTACCTTCCCTGTTCCATTTCTCTCCACACTATCTACAATCTTCTGCTATACTATTTACATATTTCTTTCGTTTTTTGTTTGTTTGCTTTCTCTTTTTCTATTAAATGTCAGCTCTTAAAGAGAAGAGATTTTTGTCTCTTTTGTGTTCTAGTCATCCTTACACTAATAGTGCTTGACACATGGTAGGTGCTCAGTGAATTAGTAATACAATAGAGATGCAAATACCTTGGCCTTATAGTGTGTGGCTTCTCCTAAGAACCAAGGCAAATACCATTTTACTTATCTTACTTAATCCATATCTCTTTGTGAAGCACACGTTTTTATCCATACTTTGTGGACAAAAAGAGGCACCAGATGGTTGTCTTCCCCTGAGTCATATAAGCAGCTAGAGAGGAACTATATTAGGAGACCTAAGCTCCTTCTAACCTTTAGACCAAATTTTTTCACTTCCTTCACTCCCTTACCTCCCCAAAAGAACAGGGTAAATTTTTAAAGTTGAACTGCTACCGTTTTATATGGATCATATATTTTTCACATGAGGCCCACGACTTCCACTCTATATTATAAAACTATTGCTTAAAAGGATTTGATCCAAGAATTTATCCAGGGACGTTAAATTCTTTACAATCCATGCTATTTGCACAGTCACGTGTCTTCTTATATTTTACTTAACTGGCACACAGTAGACGCTCAATTGAGTTTTCCAATACCTACAATTAGATTAAATTATATAGTCTCACCAAGTTTGAAACCACATCCCCATTTCAATTACCGTTTTACGGAAGAAAAGGTTCTTTAGAATTTAGAAGCAGCTTCGTGTTTGGATTGATGTTCAGGAGGATCTTTTGAACTAACATGTCAATTAAGCACAATAAATTTGTATCTAGTAGTCTGTAAGCCAGAATAAATCACCTCCAAGAAAGCCCAACCACTCAGATAACTGTGGCCCTTTTTAAAATGATTCCACTTATGGGGAAGCCCTAAAAATGTCATTCTGGTTATTCAGGCATTCGGAAATGAGAACAAGCCTGAACACTATCAAGATACCACCTTCAATAATGATGCCTATGATATGGTAAGAGAGAGGCTGTTTTCCCTGCTGCTGTTCACAGGGGGGCCTTTAGAAAACAAAGGCCTCAGCGATGTGGATTCTGTGGTGAAGCAATGGTCAAAGAAGTGATTCATAGAATCACGGCAGTACAGGCAGACACTTCTGGGGTTATCAGATCTACTTCTTTCCCTTCTGGCAGGATGATATCAACCATGCAACATGGCATGGGAGATCGCTTACTAGCTTAAGTGTTCTAGATCATTGTTGTTCCCGTTGTGATGTCAACTGTCCATGCCCTTAATATCCCAGGAGGAACACAGCTATTATATGACCATGAAATGTTCTGGTAAGGGCTATAAGTAGTGGAACGAATTAAATGTTGTAAGAGCAAAGATGAAACAGTAATCAAATTTGCCTGGGGGATGTGTTTTCACAGGGTGGAGGGAGCAAGGAGCAATACCAAGAAATGCCTCAGAGAGGTTGTAATTAGTTTTTGAAATGTTGAAGAATAAGTATAACTTTTCCAGGTGGAGAAATTCAGGAAAGGTAATCCAGGCTCAAATTAAGCAGAAGCAAAGGCATGAGGTGTGAAAATCAAGGCATGGTTGAAGGATGATGAAAAATTTCCCCAAGTGTATGCTTGGAGGATAAAGAAGGGGACGAGACATTAGAAAAGTAGATTGGGACAGATCGTCAATGATTTTCTGTGTCACATTGAGACTTTTCATAAGCCTTTGGACTTTATCCTGAAGGCAATGAAGAGCCACCCCTAGTGTTTAAGCAGGGGAGCAAAATGATAAGATTTATCACTTAGAAAGATGGCTCTGGCAAAGCATGGCGAATTGGAGGGTCACCAGACGAGAAGCAGAGAGGTGCATCAGGAAGCTTTAATTCTAAACCTGGTGATAATTAGCGTTTGGGTGGTGAACATGATGTGGTCTATGTAGAAACTGAAATATAATGTTGTACACTTGACATTTACATAATATTATAAACCAATGTTATGACAATAAAAAAATTAAAATTAAAATTAAAAAAATGAACTGAGTGAGAGATGAGGATGGCTAATACTGTGAAACGACAATAGGTTGAGTTTAAAGAGGAGGTTAGAATTGATAAATATAAGGAAGAAAGATCTAGCAGAAATAACTCTTGGATGGATGTGGGAAGTCAGAGAGTATAAGCCCTACAAGTGAATGAAATTACTTGGGAAAGTTAATGGAATGGGTAGCAGGTCAAGACCTGAACTCTGGGGGCTGTAAACACTTAAAGGGTAAAGAATATAAGATATCTAGAAGTAATAATTAGATGGTAAGAGAACTGAGCAGAAGTTGATATTGTAGAAAGGACAGCATTGCAAGAAGGAAGAAATGGTCAGCAATATCTAACAGTGCAGAAAGTTCAATTAGGATGAGAATTGAGAGGCGTTCATTGATTACCAATGAAGAGGTTAATAAAACAATTTAAGTACAGGAAGGGGTAAAAACAGATTGGAATTGTTTTAATAAAAATTTGTGTATGTGTAAGAGTGTGTGTGTGTGTGTGTGTGTGTGTGTTTGCTTTTTAAGAGGGAGAAGAGCTGAGACTTTTCACGTTCAACTAGGGCTAGGAAAGAGAATGAAGACAGATGAGAGAAAGAGGATAATGACATCATAGATTCTAGTTGAGATATGAAAGGTCGAGTTCTCAAAGATTTGAAGAAAGGCTTAGTTACATCAAGGAGGAGGGATGAATACATTTTTCTACGAGACAAGGTGAGGAAGTGGGAGTGGGGAGATATGGATGGGTGATGACAGAGAGAAATTGAAGAATTTCATGAATGGTGGCCCCTCTTTCCTCTGAGAATCATGAGATTGTCATCTCCTGACAAGAAGAAGATATGGGGCAGTATTGGACAGTAAGTAGATATGGGGCAGTACTGAAGGCTCCTGTAGACAAAGAGTAGAGAGTTGCTCTGGGGAAGAGCGAAAGAGCTACAAGCAATGCTCGAGGGTCCATTTGAACCGGAATCTTAAACAGCCATGTCCTGCTACATGCTACTGCTTTTCTTGTGGATCCTTGTGCGTTCTTAAGTGCTCAATGTAGATGCAATTTCCTTTGGGATGTGATGCATGATAGAAGCCATCCCTATGTCTGGTTCAGTTTTGAATCCTTAAACTTGACTTGAGTGCCTGGAACACACGAGGTGTTTAACAAAGTTTCGCCAGATGAACAGGCATTTACCACATTGCATGACCTAATTCCTAGAACGACCAGAACCAGTTCAGATAAGAGTTTTAAATTAGTGAAATTAATCTTCCTTTTCCTCCCATCTCCCCTTTCCTCTTCTATCATTTTCTGTTTCCTGACGTCTTTACCGTCTCTCTTCAGCCTCCACTCCCACACCCATCAGTGTCCATACCTCTTACCTTACTGAAAATGTTCCACTTCCCAAGTCTTAATTACTAGGACATTTACTGGAGTCTGTGTTGACAGGAAGGAATTCTTGTAGATTTCCCTGTCACTTTCTTTTATGTTCATAAGTTTCAAAACTGGATAAGTATTCTTTTGGTCCTGAAGTCTCCTGGGAGAGTCTAACATATGACTTCGCAACTCATCTCTTTTTAAGCAGAGACTACAAGGGAGAACTGAGTTGCCTATGTAGAAAAATGGCAGCCTGAAAAATCAAGAAAAATCAAGACACTCATAATGTTTACTGAGCCATTAGAGTTGGTATTAACTTGGTTAAACTTGCGTGATGTGAGTCTTTTTTGCTGTCAAGGACCTTTCTTGGGTATGATGCAGCATTTTAGAGTAATTCTGAGTGATCCTCCTATACCTGGAAAATTGATACCCAGAGCTTAGCATGCCTGGAACCCATAAATAAAGTTTTCCCCTTGTAGCTAAACTATGATTTGATTGCTGTTATTCTTTTTGACTACCATGAATAAACTAGCAAATGCCATTTTTTTTTCCTCCTAGGAATGTCGGATTTCAAAGCTGGGAACTTGGGCCTTTCTTTCTACTCATTCTCTTGAGTCAAATCAAACGGCTTATCCCCAGAGCCTCTACCATTCGTGTTTTTCTTGGGGGTCTCTGGAGGCTGAGATATACTCAAGGCTGTGTTTGCCTGAGGGATGCTGAAATTTGCTCATTTGAATCCCCTTCCTCCAAGAATTCCTCATCTCCTCATGCACAAATTCACAAAGATACTGCATCTAGGATCCCAATTGGATCTTACCCATCCCAATTCAGCCACTGTTTAGAAAGAAAAGATGGAGGAAGACAAATGGAACAGCCACTCAATAACTTGTAGTTCTCTGGTTTCTGTGTGATCTTTTATCACTCCTGCTCACTCCTTCTTACTCTGTTTTGTCTCTCTGTCCCTTCTTCTTTTTCCTATAAGCTATTATGCACCATATGGTTATATGAAAATTGAGATTTTTGAAAGAAAAAAAAGAAATTGAGACTTGGTCCTCTTAGGACAAGGTTTGCAAAACAATGACTTACGAGCTGAGATTACGTGTAGGAGAACGCCTCACAGGACCAGTTGGCAGAACTGCAACATGGTTGGGACAGTCTGGGTTTAGCCTTATGTGGTCATCACACTTAAAAATAGTTTTTTTCTTTTGTTAATAAATTTGGAAAATGTTGATAAATTCAGCTTAAAGGGTCAGAAGAGGAAAGCTTACAAAAAACAGCATTTCATTAACTAACAAAGCCACAAGAATGCATATTGGGAAATAGCAAGAATTACAGGTCACCAGCTCCGTGATAAGGAGTAGGAAGCTTCCATCCTTTCCTCCACAGACAGGATGGTGGGCTTGAAAGGAACCCCCCCCCCGCCGCCTGGTCTCTAAATCACCTCTGATAATTCCAGTCCCCGTGTATCTTTTACTCATCTCAGATGAAAAGGGAATTGAGGTGAAAGAAAGCCCAGGCAAGCTCTTCAGAAGCACAAAGCAGAAGGGAAGTTTGTCAAGGAAATAATAGCTACTCTCAGTGTATTTCTTTTCTTTTCGATCCAGATTTGAACAAATACACAAATAACCTCCTCTTCTTCCTCTTCCTCTCTTTTTCTTCTCCCCCTACCCCTCTCTCTCCTCCTCCCCACTTCTTCCTCCTTCTCCTCTTCCTCCTCCCTCCTCTCTGTCTCTGTCTGTCTCTCTCTCAACTTCTTTTAAAAAAGTTTTCTCCATTCTCCTTTGCCAATAAAAACCGTAGCCTCTAGTCTCCAGATTCTCCTTTTTTACAAAGTCTTCCTGGATGAGCCCTTTACCTCCCACAGCATCATCACAACTTTTTCCTTTGTGTACAGGATGATCACATAACTTATTGTCAAGTTGGGACACTTTTGAGAGCAAAAGAGGGTGCTGTTAATAATTACTCTGGGACAGAAGACATAATGAGGGCTACAGCAGGCGAACTGGTACACACAATCACCCTGCTTCCAGGTAGCTGTTTAGTTGACTCGATATTGTCTTACATTTGCCGACATGCTGCTTCTGGAGTCCTTCTCAAGTTGCTTCTTGTGGTCCAACTGGGTTGCGAACTCAGCGGCTTCTCTTCTTCTGGTATCCCTCTCTCTTCTCACTCGACCTGTGGCATCCCAGCAAATGCTCGTTATTTGTCTGGATCAGGGGAAAGCATTTAAAATGTCTCTTCTGAAAGGCGTGTATTTAACAGGCTGAAACCTGAAAAGCGTTCCAGTGCACATGAAAAATCCCTCTCACGTTGCCTTCCTTCATTCCGGGACCTGCTCTTTGGGGGCTCACTGTTCACTTCTGCTTTTTTTTTTTTTTTTTGGCATCTAGATAGAACTTCAGGTGAAATAAAACAAAACTGCATTGTGAAATATATAATATATAGAAAAGAGGCTATAAAACGTGTCTGTACAGTTTAAAGAATAACAATAAAAGGAGTGGCCAGGTACCTATCAACTAGATTAAGAAAAACCACAGCCTTTCCCTAGTAATCTCCGTGATCATGTCCTCTCCTCTCCCTTTGCCAGAGGTAACTGCTCTCTTTACTTTCAGTTAATTGTTCCCAGCTTTTCTTTATAGTTTGACATACACGTATGTCTTCCTAAACAAGATCCCTGCTTTTTGGTGTCAGATGGTGCTGTCATGTAAAAAGGGAAGAAAGAGCTGTCATTCTTCCTCATATGGGAACAAACTGTTCTTTTTTAGGGAAAAAACCTCCTACAATATGATGTGCTTTCCAAATACTTAACCGAGAACATCAACACACGTAAAGGACTAAGTTTAAGGAGCAACCCCAGCACTGGCATTCCACTTCTGGGGCTCTCTCTTTGTTTTCCATTTCCTTCTATTTTGTGATTAAAATCCAGCCTTCCATTATTCAGAATTTACTTGAACAACTAAGGTTACCAGGGAAGTGGTGACTGATGTGGGATTTCCAACTTGTGGCAATTCTGCAGGCGGGGACCCTGTGAGGTGAAATTACTAGCTGTGAGAAGCATGTTGACAGTGGTGCCCACTAAATTCCTGTCCTCCGAACTTCCATGTCCACCCTGGGTAGCCAGTGGCCTCTCTCGCTACCTCTTGTCTTGGCCACCCAAACCTTAAAATCTGTCATTTACATTGATTAACTTTAACACAGGGCTTTTTAAACATTTCCAACCAAAATGATCCAGTGGCAAAGAATAAGATATTTTGAAAGGTCTCTGGACATGGAAGCTGTGGTAAACATAAACTTCTTTATTTTTATTGTGGGCTGTATCATACATACACAAAAGTGTCTACACTTTTAAAAGTGTACTATAAAGTGTGACAATAACATGAATACCTACGTACCTACCACCCAGCTTTGGAAATGGAGCGTGGTCTGTAGTTTGTCCCCCCATGTGAACCTCAATGATTTTTTCCCCCACTCCTCATCAGAGGTAACCACTATCCTGAATTTTGTGTTAATCATTTCCTGTTTTTCTTTATAGTTTTAATATACGTGTATACACCCCTAAACAACCTATAGTTAGTTTTGACTTTTTGGGGGAATTTATATAAAGGGAATGTTCCATTTATATTTCCTTGGGACTCACTCTTTTTGTTCAAAATTATGTTTTAGGAATTCATCCATGTTGATGCTGGTGTCCGTAGCATCATCAATGAAATGTAATTTTCATTTTTGTATAGTATCCCTTCATATAAATTCACTTATTCTGTAGCTGGTAGATAATTGAATTTATCCATTCTGCTTTGTTTATTCTGATTTTGATTGACATTTGAGTTTTTTTCTGGTTTGGGACTACTGCAGGGAGCACTGGTATGAATTTTTGAGTACTTGTCTCCTGGGGCACATATGCAAGATTCTCTGAGTATAAACCTAGAAGTGGATTGCTGGGTCATGAACTATGAATGTTCAAATTTCTAGGCAATTCCAAACTGGTTTCCATAGTGGCAGCACACATTCAAGTCCCCACTAGATGTAGATGGGAGTTCCCATTGCTCAGCATCCTCCTTAACACATGCTATTGACCGAAAAGATTTGTTTCCAGTCTGATGCATGTGAAACGCAATCTCATTGTGATCTTATATTTGCATTTCTCTGATTACTGAAGAAGCTGAGCATCTTTTCATGTGTCTACTATAGATCATATGTGTTTCCTTTTCTTTGACATTCCTTGTTAAGTCTTTTGCCCATTTTTCTATTGTTTCTCTTTTTCTTATTAATTGATTTGAGTTCTTAAATAATCAGAGTAGGGACAATGACAGCCAAAAATTTTAAATATGTGGAGTCAATTTACTTTTATAAATTATACGTAGGATAATTATCTTTTCTCACCCCATAGCTAATTATTTTCACTCTTCTGGTGGGCTCATTTGACAAAGAAACATTCTTAATTTTAAAGTCAAAGAGTTCTTCGGTCATTTTCTTTAAGGTATGTGCATTTCAAGTTTTAGATACCTCCTCCATTCTCCTCTTAGGACTGTATAGGTTTGACTCTCATATTTATTTCTTTAATCCTCTTTGAATTTGATTTTTGTGTATAGTGTGAGGAGGGGTGCAATTTCAGTTTTTAAAATTTGAATGTAGCATTTATTGAATAGTTCGCCTTTTCCTCATTGACCTCAAATACCATGTCTGTCATAAATCAAGTTTCCCCATGTTTGTGGATTTCTTTCTAAATTCTCCATTCTGTTCCTTTGGTCTATTTGTTAATTAGTGCGCAACATCACGTGGTTAGTTACTTAATTAGTATGATTTACATATAGACTCTTCTTATCCAAGAACATGGCGAATTTTTCGACTAGTTGAGATAGCCAATGAACTTCAAATCTTTCTAATTATACATTCCTGTATACCTTTTGTTAGATTTATTCCTTTGCGTTTATGTACTCTATGTAATTTGTTGCCCTTGTAAAAGTCATTTTAAATTAAATTTTCCATCTGAATTTTTTGTATCTAGAATGCAATGGATTTTGTTTGCTAATTAATTTGTTGCTAATTTTTATAATTAATTTAAATAATTTATCTTTTGATATTTTGAGTTTGTTGATAAATCATCTATTGATAAAGAGAGATTTGTTCCTTTCTTTGCAAGTCTTGAAATATTTATTTATTTATTTATTTTGGTTTTACCCTGATGGTCGGGACTTCCACTACAACGTGGAAGAGAAGTGGTAAGAGTGGTCATACTTTTCTTGCTCATGATTTTAAGAGATATAGTCTCAAATTTTTACTTTTTTTTTTTTTTGAGGAAGACTGGTCCTGAGCTAACATCTGTGCCCAACTTCCTCTATGTTATGTGTGGGACGCCTGCCACAGCATGGCTTGACAAGCAGTCCGTAGGTCCACACCGGGGATCCGAACAGCAAACCCTAGTCTGCCGAAGTCAAATGTGTGAACTTAACCATTGTGCCACCAGGCCGGCCCCCAAAATTTTTACTATTATGTGTGATGTTTGCTCTAGACTTTTATAGATCTTCCTTGTCAAGTTAAAGACATTCTTTTCTATTTCTACTTGGTCAAAAATTTTTATCATAAATGGTTATTGAATTTTATTTGACACCTTGTTTTTGTCACTGTGGGTGCAATTAAATGCTTTATCTCCTTTAACTTGTTAATGTAGTGAATTCCAATTATTCTGACCTGTAATTTTCAGTTTGTGTTTTGTCCTAAGCTAGTTTTTATATTGATATGTTGGGAAGTGTTGCATCTTTTTCTACTCCCTGGACGAGTTTGTGTAAGAAATGTTTGGTAGAATTCACAAGTAAAATAATCTGGCATGAACTTACCTTTGTGAGATTTTAAACTACAGATTCAATTATGTTGTTAATTTGTAGAGGATTTCTACTTTCTGTCAAGTCATTTTTATAAGTTATGTTTCCTAAAAATTCATGTATTTTATCAGTTTACAAACTTATTAGCCTAAAGTTGTGTATAATATTTTCTTGTTTCTTTTTTAAATATCCGAGAGAACAATAATTCTTTCTTCTTTTTCATGCCTAATGCTATTTGTTTGCGTATTCTCTGTCTCTCTCTCTTTTTTTTTTTTGGTGAGGAAGATTGGCCCTGAGCTAACATCTGTCACCAATCTTCCTCTTTTTGCTTGAGGAAGATTGTTGCTGAGCTAAAACTGTCCCAATCTTCCTCTATTTTATGTGGGATGCTGCCACAGGATGGCTTGATGAGTGCTGCTAGGTCTGTGCCTGGGATCTGAACTGGTGAATCCCAGGCCATCGAAGCAGAGTGCTCAAATTTAACCACTATGCAACCCGGCTGGCCCCTCTCTTTCTTTTTTTCTTGATAAATCTACTGGACATTTGTCTTTTCAAATAAATTTTAGCTTTTTGAATATTTATAAGAAATTTTACTTTCTGTTTTGTCTGTTTCTGTGCTTATTTCTATTATCTCTTTTCTTCCCCTTTCTTTGGTTTTATTTTGTTTTTCTTTTTCTAATTCCATAGAATGGGTATTAAGCTAATTTATTTTTAGGCTTTTCCTCTTTCCTACGATTTGTAAACTGTATTTTTCCCTAAGAACTTCTTTTTTCACTTCACATGTTTTGTATTAGTATATATAGTATATAGCGTTTTTTTAAGCTCTAACTGCATAAATATTGAATAAGTAAAGCAATTACCTGACGTTTTATTTATATCATCTGACAATGTATTGAGAGCGCTTAGGGCACAGTATATGGTTTTCATCATATCTAATGTATGTATTTCTCTTAACCAAGGTATTCTCTGTTGTTAGTACCCTCGAATGGATTCTGACCCCTAGCAACCCTGTGTACAGCACAGAGGAACCCTGCCAAGTCTGTTTGTGTGCCATCTTTTGACCTTCTGACCCTATATCAGATGATGCTCCACTGCTGTTCACAGGATTTTCATGGCCAATTTTTTGGAAGTGGGTGGCCAGGTCCTTTTTTCCTACTCTGTCTTCCTCGGTAAGCTCCACTTAAACCTGTCCACCATGGGTGACCCTGCTGGTGTTCAAAAAGCCAGTGGCGTAGCTTTCAGCATCACAGTAACACAAAGCCACCACAGTGTGACAACCAACACATGGGTGGTGTGGTTCCCTCACCAGGAAACGAACCCAGCCATGGTAGCAGTGAGAGTGCAAAGTCTTAACCACTAGACCCCGAGGGCGGGCTAACTAAGATATACCGCAAGTAAATAACTCCATAATTTTCTTTCTTTTTTACGTGTGCACGTCTTAAAAGGGTGAAAAATAAAATTTGCACAGTTAGCATTGGAAAATGTTCCTACAAAGGGCCAATGGCCTTTGCATTTTTGCCACCTAAAACATGGAGAAAATTGAACATGATATAGCAAGAAAAACCAAGAAAGGACATGTTCTCAGTTGAAATTCTCCCTCATTAGGCACCACTGCCCTTGCATTCAGACTTTTTAAGGATCCCTAGTCTTGGAGCCCGAGAGCTTGATGTGTTTTTAAACTCAAGCCTTCCTCACTCTGTACCTTCAGCAAGCCTCAGTTGCCTTATTTGTGAACTGAAAACCATAATGGCAACCTCCTAGAATTTTTCTGAGGACTTAATGAATGTGGAAGCACTTTTTAACAAATGCTATGCAAATATAAAGTATTATTTTTCTTCCTATGGCAGGATTAATCCTCAGCATTTTATAGGGCGGTTGTTTTGCTCATATGCGTCTTTTCCTTCTTCTTTGAGGAGGCCTTCGCTCTCCCTCTCTAAGGAGCCTTCCTCTCTAGAGGCCACATGTTGCAGACTCTGTCTTTATAGATGTGAAAGCCCTTAGAGATCACGTAGTGAAAGCGCCTCCATTTGCAGACGAAAATACAAAAGTCCAGGGAATGCTGTCCCCAAATCTATAAACAGCAGAGGTGCCATTTCTTAGCAGTTAGTTCCAGAGCTAAAAGCAGAACGAAGATCTCAGATCTCTTCTGATCTCGTGTTTGCCATCATATTCTTATCTGACGAGTGGCACTTTTTATTTTTATTTAGTTCTGAGTGTTTTGACCAGTAATTACCAACCATTTATGAGGCAGCCCTGCTCACTACTACATCCAACAATGACCCTCTATGAACCTATTGAAAGAAATAATAGTTTGAGTAAAAGGTTTAAAGATAGCTGTGTGATTTTGCCCACAGTGCACCTATTAATTTAAAGATGAACGTAAAGATGCCTATAAATTTAAAAATAAATGAAAATTTGCTCAAGAAAATACAATCCTCTATTGTGAAACCAGATATCTAAATATGCGTACCTAACGTGGGGCTGGAGGAAAAGTACCTCAGTGCTGTCCATTTATTCTCCCACCCTGGAGGAAACAGCTCCTACTGGCGAGTCACTTATAAACTAATAGGCATCCTTAAATTCATTTGATGGATTTGACATCAATAATCACCTATGAAGTTTCATTAAGTCCATGTATTTAAAAACATCAGTGCTGTCATGTTTGCCGCTAAGATGCCACAACTTTGGGGCACAGCAAGGGACTATCTCCAGAAGGACGCTTCAGTTCACTTAAGCCTGGGTAGCAGCGAACATTCCTAGTTGAAAGAATGCAGGCCCAGATGATCCAGTTGCTACAGCATCCTTACCACCGACCATGGATTACTGCTTGTTCAACCTAGCGTCAACATCCTTCTTGGACGGAGAACAAGAAGAGGTCTGGTCGGTCACATCTGATCAGGCAGTTACAAAGAGATTGGGTAGGGTTGTGGAGGGAGGTTAGCAGGCAAGGCTGCCTCTGCACGGGAGCAGTTTTACGCATCCACTGTCGAGCTCCAGCAGCCCTGAGCCCAGTAGTACCAGGAATCTCTAGCCATGCCCTGTAGAGAAATCAAAGAATTCGAGAGCTAGGGCCTGGAATGCTTGGCTGCCTCCCAGCTCTCTTACTAAGAAGTAAATTCCATTGTTGTCTCACTCTCTTTTCCGCACTCTCGGAATCAGCAGTTACTGTACGCCAGTACCTTTCTGCCTCCAAGGAGACTGCTTAGCTGCTTCAGGAAGCACAGAAATCTTGTAACCTAAACTCAGAGCGCTCCCAGCACTTATCTTCTACACTCTCACCCGTCTCTCTTCGTGACTTTCTCCATGTACTGGACTGTGTCGCGGTCAGTGTTGCTAGTGACTCTTTGAACTGATCCCAAGGCTGTGTCAGAAAAGCCCGTGATCGATTCCCTGTGCCGTTCTAACAACAGACTGGGGTATCGCACCTTCAAACCATACGGCTTGGTAAACAATACAGCATGTACTCAGCTTCATAAACACTCCACGTCGTTACAAAGGGCCTTGCAAACTCAGTGTGATAGGACTTGACCTTAAAAGCTATAGACAATCTACCGCAGCACAGACGGTTTCATAAAGTACAATCACTTCCTGGAATTCTTGGGCCAGTGCAGTCGGAGCCGTGCAAATCCTGTTTTCCTTGCATTGTTTCCTGCATGTGAATATCATCAGTCTAGCAGGACTGTAACCATGGCACTTGTAAATAGCCAAGGGGCGACTTCTGATAAAGGCGCACGGTTTTAAGATTTTTTTCTTTTTTTTAAAGACAAGGCTAAATCAAATCTGACAAATGCCATAAACAACAAAGTTGACAAATTGCAGTTTCAAAAGCACACACATCCAGAGCCAGAGATGTTTTTAAATCACCAAAGGAAACAAAATAGATGCCTGTGGTATTGAGGGTAGTATGAGTGGTTTTTCATTGTTATAATGGAAATTTACACGGATCCATAGCAAGCAGATGGACGCTGACCAGAATCGTAAGGGATTCTTTCCATAGTCAGGTTCCTTTTCTACTGAAGGAGGTCGGGAAATCTTAATTGTTTGGTCCTTGAGTTTCTCCAATCAGTAATGGGAGGAAAAAACATTGACGTTGCCCCTTGAAATACTCAGTTTAAAACCAGTACTCTTCAGGAGTTTGACATCATTGCTGGGCAAATCTACTCCAACTTTATTTGGTACTTGACAAGTTCTTGTTTACTCTTTGAGATGGTAGAAAGGAGGAGACAGGCCGAAGCAGATCACTTTAACCTCCACAGAAAATCCAAAGATATATTTTCCAGTTTTGCCATAAGTGCCTCAGTGTCTAAAATTTGGACCTGCTGAATCAATCTTGATTTTTTAGCCTTGTATGTGATTGAAATGTTGGTTGAGCTGACATCATAAGTTAAAATTTTTAGCAGATTTAAAATATGATGGATATTGGCCAAAATGTTGAGAAAAGTGTTAAGCTTCTGAGACAGACTTCCCTAGGAAAGAAATAAAGAAAAGAGGAGCTTATAGGACTCAAATATGTTTTCACAAACACCTATGGTTGATTTTTAAGATCTAAAATTTTAAATTATTTCTAAAATAAGTCATGAGGATGTAACGTACAGCATGGTGACTATAGTTAATACTATTTATTGTGTATTTGAAAGTTGCTAAGGGAGTAGACCTTAAAAGTTTTCATCACAAGAAAAAAATTCTTTGTAACTATGTATGGTGATGGATGTTACCTAGACTTATCAGGTTGATCTTTTTGTAACACTTACAACTATTGAATTATTATGTTGTACACCTGAAATTAACATAATGTTATATTTTAATTATATCTCAATACAAAAAATAAAAATTTAAATTATTTCTATTTTTAAATTTTAAATTGAATCGAGTAATATCTGACCAATATTTTCAGCTGAGTTTCAAGGTTGTCTCGGTAAAAATTAAATCTTTACTTATGCTAAGACATTATACATAGTAAGTTCTAAAAGTCTTAGGATGGTAATTAACCAAATACTTCTCAGTTTAATTCTTCATCTTAGAAAAAATTAGCACGAGTATTTTCAATGAATTGTTTTTCTCAAGATGTATCTTAGAATGACGATCCCCTTTCATATTCTCACTTTCCATGAAATTACTCTGTTTTAGATGTCATATAGTTGTTTTATAAAATCTGTAATGCTTTTATAAAGCAAGCAAGGTTCAGAAAGCTATTTTCTAAAGCCACACAGATAGCAAGTAGCAGAGTCAAGATTTGAGTCCAGATGTTCATGGCTTCCATGCAATTTTGTTTAACCCCAACAATGCGATTGCATTGACAACAGACATCAAACACAAAGGTTCTGAAGCATCTGGAGAAATAGGAAAGGAATGGACAAAACCAATACACAGAGGCGAAAGAGGCTGTGAGTCAGGAACAGGAAATAAATGGCATGGTTCAGTCATGAAGCAATATAATTCCAACTTGACTTCTCCATTGTCCTTTCTCATTGTCTGGCTTATGATGTGGCCACAGTTATGTCAAGTGGCTAAACTGCATATTTGGTTTCCTCAGGGGAGACAAGTAATTCTTGATTGACTTAGATATAAAATAAAATAATAAAATTAAACAAATTCCAGTTCTCTAAACTTCAGTATCTTCGAGGAGAAAACGTCTTTTTAAATGGATGTATTTAACCACCTTCCCTACGTGAACTAGTCATCTGATGCCAGTCCTCAAAGAATCTGACTTCTCTCTGTGTTACTAGAAGTTCCCTTACCTCACGGATAACGTAAGGAGCACTTTCCCGGCTGCCAGTAGGCTGGGGGATCATGTCTTGGCATACCCTGTTGGTAGAAACCACTTAGTGATGTCCTGTAACCACATTGCCTTTGACCTAACAGTGGTGCATCAAATTTGGCCCTCTGATAAGCATGAGTAACTTCCTCTATAGCCCAAGGGAGGTACATAGCATGACTTTGGAGCCAGGCTTGGGTTTATATATAGTATTTACTTTGCAGAATTCATTTATGGTCATAGATAGGGAGATAAAAAATCTCTTTTTCATGAGAGTCCCAGAGGGACAGCAGGGGTACAATGTCGCTTCATACCACACAAACAATACAACACAGAAGACTCCTTCTAGCATAATAAACAACGCACAGTCTACAGTCTCCGTGTTCTTGACATTGACAATGCTTTTTAAAGTTAGATCAAAAAAGTGCTTGGGTTTTTTTTTAAACTTGGTGTCTGTCTGAACAGGGCAAAAATTCTATCCAATCGTTGGATGCAATAGACGCAAAAGTCTGATGATCAAAATGAATTGCGCTTCCAGTATTTTGAGGGCATTTCTCCTTGAGAGCTGGTAGGTGAAAAGAAACTATTTTAGGTTGTAGTTCTACCCATAACGTTATATCAATTATAGATTATACTACTTTTCTTTTGGCAATTTCATTAGGCCTGGTAGAATAGAGACTAATTTAATAAATAAATGAAATTTAAGTTTTCAGAGTATCCCTGGATATATATCTCAGATTTGCAGTTTCAATTAACTATAAGTATTAACTCATAATTAAGTGTATAGTATTTTTGATAGGATTTTAAGAGGTTTTTTTTAGAGGAGCAGTGACTGACTTTTCTTTTTTAAAAAGAAAACAAGCTTAAACACCAACAGGAAGTTAAGGCCAGATATGAGAGAAACATCAGAGGTTTCCAAAAGTCAGTCAGTCTCACTCTTTCCATCTGTCCTTCTTTTTCAAATTTTTGGGAACCTGTAATAGAAAATTTTCCCTAAAAGAATTTAAATATCATCTAACCCTGAAATAGGAACAGTGACATTCCTAGTCATGAGATTTCACCCACAGTCAACATATTCCTTTATGTATAAATATGTACCTTTCTATTTAGAAGAAAGGAAATATTCTTAGAACAGTATGTATTGATACTTATTAACAATTCATTTACCAAGAGTATGCCCTATTAGTCACTAGAGTAATAGTGAGTAAGGAAAAGTCATTCAGATCTGTGTCTACCCAACACGTGTATTACTGTAAAGGAGTTAGAACACGACCGAAGCATAACTCGGAAATTAATCAAAAGAGATAAATCCCAAAAGACAGATATGGATAAAGTGCTAAGGGAGGTTTCATTTGAATACTAATGAGTTCAAATGCAAACTCAAGCCATCATGAGGTAACAGCACACAGTACGCTCAGGTATCAGCATGCTTTAAATCCATCCATCAGTAGTTCTGCTGGACGGTGTTTTAAATGGAATCCCCAAGATGCTCACTTTAGTAAATTACCTGCTTGAAAAAACAACCAAAATTTAGTTTAAGTATGGCTTATTTCTTTATTCATTATTGGTGGTTCAAGTTTCCTGTAGACTTCTGAGAAATCTATTTTACCCCAATTGCAGCAAGATGGATTGTCTGTTGCAGGCAAAGTGTGTCTGAACAAGCTCTATGGGAGTTTTCACAACTAGCAAATAAACAGTCCCATAAAATGTCATGATAATAAGTATACTACTTCAACAATCTGAACCACCTCATTGATGTCAGAGTTTTTAAAGAACCATTTGTACAGCTGTGATACTGACCCATAATACCTTCCATGAGTTGTTTCCAACTGTCTCTACAAACTGCCAGAGCATCATCCACAGTTTTCTGAGGTAGTCAATTTAAACTCAGAGGCCGACCCAGCCCTCTTGAAAGAGGCTAGCCTCAGAGGCCTGTTCCTTCTAGTATAGGCATGGAGGAAGAATTATCAGCTTTCCCCAGAGCATTGACCAACTCAACCCACACAAAAGCAGAAACTTTCCCCTGTTTATAAGCTGCGGCACTTTTTCTCAGACTTCCCTGCTCCTCATTAATTCTTTCCAAGAGGCTGGGAACAAATACATGTCTTTTTTTTTTTTTTTTAATTTGTCTTTAAGGCAAAAGCAGGGCACCCTTTGAAATTTGTAGGTTGGTCGTGTTATCACTGTTGTAAAAATAGAGACTATATTGCCTTCCAAAAGCAGGGGCAATCAGGGCTCCTGTTAGGGGGAGAAAGAGTCTGCCTCTCCCTCTTCCTGCCTTCTTAGGGATTTCACCCCATCCGTGGGCAGGACCATCTTTATAAGTGAGATGGCATCCTCTAGAGATGTTAGAATTTGGAAAGAGTTATTGGTTGGACCTAAAAATACAAGCATAAATTGTAATTCTGGGGCTTTGAGGAAGAAAAGGAATACTTCCAGATTTTCAGTATTTATTGCTCCCAAAATGGGAATGCAGATGATTAATAGAATAAGGAGTGATTTGTCAATAATAAGGTTAGAGTCACCTCAACCAAGGTATAAAAAATTAGATGGAGATTCATGAGACAGATGTTCCCTGAGATAATTCCTGACAATGAACACAGATTTGGGCTTAACCCAAAAGGCATCCATAGATACACTGGAATTTAGGTAGCTGAACCTGGGGACAATAGAAGGATTATGAATATTCTGGTGTATCATCTTTTTCTTTCCTAAAAGGCTTTGGATGTTGCTCATTTTTTTCCCTTAAGAACAATAAATAATAATGGTGACATTTGATTCTCTTGGTCACTTTAAATAAAAGTAGAAGTGAAAAGAATCCTTGGAACAGCATGGTTCTATTCTATATAGTTTCATTAAAATAATTGCTATTTTCAGGCTCACAGATTGCACCCTGCTCCACTGGGTTTTGTTTTTCTTTGAAGGGTATCTGGAATGAGAATAAATAAATATGATTGCAAAGTGGCGAATTGGATGTAGTCCTGGCTGATTCAGGCCTGGGCGATGGCTCTAAAATTCTTGCCTATGAGTCTGGACCTGTTGAGTCATTGAAAGTCAGCAGTGCTAGGGTGCTATATGCTGGTGTGGTGCAAACGCAAAGCCATTAAAGACCCAGAGCAAGGAAATGTTATGCTCTGGTTTGCCTGGGGGATGAGCACCCTTCAAAATGCCTAGATATATACCTACAAATAGAAGGGGTCTTCAAACGCTTTAACAATGCCAACCTTTCTTCTTGGTGAGAAATGAAAGTTGGTGGATATTTCTGGGTGGATTTTTTCAAGCTGACAAGTGATTCTCTGGCTCTTAGTTTAATAGAGACAGGGCGAGAATTGCCCTGAAGATAAAGTTCTGGGCTCAAAATGCAAAGTATAGTTAAAGTAATTACTCTAAATTCTCTTGACTTTGTTTCTTTATTTGGGATAATTTTGTCATCATTGTTTCAATGGAAGTTTGTGATATATGGCTTAAGTTAGACTTGAATAACCTTACCTACATCTTCAAAATCTTGCTCGTGCACATTTTGGAAATTTTTATGAGTCAAATGTCAACTATTTTTTGTTCAACAGTCAGTCCTTATCAAGAAACATATCAAACATGAAATTTACTTCCAAAAAGTTCAGTTCCATACTCAGTCAATGACTTATTGGATTAAATCACTTACATGAGGCAAATAAACTCAGAGAATGTCTCATTCTACAGGGTCCTGGCAGAGGAAGCCTAAAACATGTTGCCTTGAAGAAATGACACATCTCAGTTTATCAACCTAACATTCTGTACCAATTTTACACTAAAATATAAACGGGTAGGATTTCATTCTTTCTCTAATGAATCGGTTTCTCCCACTAAATACTAAAACCAGCCCCAAATACCCAAGAAGACCTAACAGCTTATGTTATTCAGTGCCACTTCTCACTATAGAATATACAATATTTTGAGACTTTAAGGAGATTATACAGCTATCTTTGTCTTTTCCTCCTTCCCTTCCTCCTCACCCTCTCTCTTCTCCTCCTTCTTTTATTTTTTTAGAAGGAGGTAGGGGCGGTTAACCAAATGGGATATGATGATGGGAGAAAATTTTAAGATATTTTCAGATCCTCTTGCTCTTCCTCTGAGGCAAAGAAGCAGCCCTATTTCTGTCTGCAGAGTGTGAGTTAGGATCTCCAACCTGCCCCTGGGCAGGGAGTGAAGGAGGAGAGAGACTGGCAGTTTCAGAGAGCACTTGGACTCACCGAGGAGGGGCAAAATGCTCCTTTAAATCGCTGATGCTGTCTGTCAGATTAGATCTGAGTGTTCAGGCTCATCACCCAGAGCCACAGGCCATCCCCTGCTGTGAGGGTCCTGCATCATTCTGACCAGCAATGCCAGGGAGGCCGGCCCACTGACTTTGAGCTGTATCAGTGGGCTTCATTCTTGAAAAGTCACACATGCCCTGGAGTAGACAGCCTTCTGCAAATGAAGACTCTGGGAGGTATTGGGCATAAGATGAAGAGAAAGGTAGAAGGGAAGGAAAGAGGGAGAAGAGAAAGGAGGAAGATAGGGATGTGAGCAGAAGGAGATAAAGGAATAGCAGTATATTTTGTTGTCAGGGATGAAACCCATATCATTCTAGCCCCTTAAGATTTCTTCACCCAGATATCACTGTATTCATGGTAGCAAGGTCCTGCTCGACTCTTCAGCAGATTTATCCAGGTATTTCCATAATGTATGTCCTGATCTGGGGATCTGCAGCTGTTGGAGGGCAGGGTGTATATAACACAGAGAAATTCTCCCCAGGGGTTAGAGGGTTTTGCTTCTCTGAGAGGAGTTGCCCACGCAAGTTCTTTCTCCTGAGAGTTACATCTTGAACAACTACTAATGAAGATTAAAGAAATGAATTTATGACTCACGAGGACTGGGATGACCATTTCCAAGGAAAAAGGAGTACAGCACACACAAGCTTGTTTTTAAAAAGAACTTAATAAAAACAAAAAGTGTAAGGATCTCAGCCAAGGTCAGCCATCTAAATAGTGGGAGCCTAAAATGGAGACCTACAGCATACTGTTGATAATGACTCATCTGCTGAAGGATCCCTGTGATGGACAGCATCAGAGTGAGGTGGCAGGAGTACAGCAAAAGAAGGGTTCTTGGGTGTGGCGGATCTCTCTACATGAAACCGTAGATAAAGGTCCACTTGTTTATAACCAGCCAATTACTACTGGGGACATTTGGTCTAGCCAAAGTTCAGATGGTTACATAAAAAAAAAATCCCAGATCTTTGCTCAGTTTTCCAGATGGAAAGTAAATTATTGAAGCAAGTTTAGATACTTTTGCCATATTTCTATTTTTTAATAGTCATCCTTTTATTCTCCTTCTCTCTCTTATCCTCCTGCTCTTTTAAATAAAATATCCAGCTATTTACTTGTTTTCCTGTTTCTTTTTAAATTACACAAGAAATGTGAATACATTCACATCGTGAAAGAGTCAAATATTATGGACATACATAGAATAAACACGAAAGCTCACTTTGTGGGTCCATTTGTTCCCATTCCCCTCTAGAGAGGAACTTCCTATCAATGGTTTGGTACCTCTCCTTTCAGTTAGGCATATATACATTTACATACACACACATGTTGTTGTTAGTGCCCTCGAGTGGATTCTGACTCCTAGGACTCTGTGCAGAAGAGAGCAGAACGCTGCCCAGACTGTTGACTCAGCATTCTCTCACCTCCCCGTGCTCTATCAGACAATTCTCTGCTGCTATTCATAGGGTTTTCATGACCAACTTTTTCAGAAGTGGATGACTAGCTCCTTCTTCCCGGTCTGTCTTAGTCTGGAAGCTCCACTGAAACCTTTCCACTATGGGTGACCCCGCTGGTATTTGAAAAACCAGTGGTATAGCTTTCAGCATCACAGCAACACCCAGACGGTGGTGTGGTTCCCTGACAAGGAAATAAACCTGGGCTGTGCTGAGGAGAGCACTTGGGCTTAACCATTAGGTTAAGCCCTATGTATCCAGTAGGGCTGTGGATACATACATATATACATATACACATATACACACACAAATATACACATACATATATATAATTTACTTACTTAGCCAGAATCATGGTATTATTCTTACAAAATCTTCAAAGGATAGATGAAAAGTTTGGTAGTATATCATTATTTAAGATCCTCATGTCTAGCAACACCTGGAAACTAGTGTGTAAAATATGTAGTCAGACGTTTTTTCAAGCACGCACGCCTTCCATCTCCATTTAATAGTAAAAGTAGATCAGGGCTAAGCTCTGCTGGCAAATCAAGGTAATTTATTTTTATTTATGTGTTACATGTACTGATTGGAGAGGAGGTAATACACCTTTGGGAGATTTACTAGAATATTCTCCGAAATTCTTGAAATCACTAATTCCACAGGCATGAGTTCTTACATGACTTGGAAGTACAAAGATTAATGACCTAAGCAATTTAGTTTCAGCTTCAAGTCTAAAAGTGGAAAGAGACCCACCCATAATTAATGAAATAATGTTGACCTAGATAGGCTGGTAGGCTTTTGCCATAGAGGAAATAACTATATCAGCTTTAAAAACAAAATTCAGGTCTGACCTGTTCAAGAAAACTTGGTATAGAAAATCCAAACTTATCAAACAAAATATTACAGAATGATATTTCACCAGAGTCCTAACTTTATAGATACTGTCACCATGGGATTAATATAATAATAACTCATCTCACTCATACACTTACAAAAGAACTTAATTTTCCAGAATTGGTCTATGCTTAAACCCTCAGGAACACCACAATTCTGTAGTAGAAGTCTCATCCAGAAAAGCTGAAAATTCAGCCTTTCAAAAGATGTGCTATGATCAATCATTGAAGTTGCCCTAAAATAGGATAGCAAAGCTTTCAAAATTTAAAGTTGGATGCCAATTTCTAACCCCGTTTTATATCACGAACATGGGATGGGAGAGGGTAGGAATTATCTCAGCTTTCTTAAATGGAAGAAGAGGCAAAAGGAGATAGTTTGAAAATCTTATTTTACCTATATGCTGTCTATGTGCTGACGATTGCCATATTAATATTTTTGGCCAGTCATTTTTTTCTGAGTTAAGCTTTGTATATACAAAGGCCAACTTTCATCTATTTCCACTTGAATGTGCCACAGGAATTGCAAATGTAGTATCCAAATTACTGAATTCTTGATTTCTGCCCACTCCTCCCACCTTATAAACTTACTCTTTCACAAAGACATCCTTCTCAACAAAAGAACCCACCCCCTGCCCAGTTGCTCAACTGAAAAATGTAGGATTATTTTTGTCTCCTGCCTTTCTCTCAAGCCCCTCCTCCCAGTTCACCACCAAACCTTGTTGATTTTACTTCCCAATTGATCTCAAACTTTACCATTTCCACTCCAGTCTAAGCCACTATTACCTCCTACCTAGGATGCTGCAAGAACTTCCTAAATGGTTTTCCTATTTTTAATTTTACTCTCTCATTTTCTATTTTCCAGAAAGCAACCGGAGTGATTCAAGACCCTTGAGTAACTTCCCATTTCACTTGAAATAAAACCTTACCACCTTAAAATGTCTTATAAGTAGGGTGTTCATCTGTCTGGGTTTTCCAAAGACTGTCTTATTTATATCAGTTTAAGTTCTTATTCCAACCACTCACTTTTATTCCCAAAGTGTCCCAGTCTGGATGAGGTTATGCTGACTTTACTTATAGACCCCCGTGTGCTTTTGGCGTCTGTCCTCTCTTCAACATTGTCAGGCCGTTCTGCCTTTTGCTCATGAAACTCCTGCCGCATTGATCATCTTTTAGCCTCAAATATGACAAGGTCCTTACTACCCCAGGGCCTTCACACCTCCTGTTTTTCTCTCCATTCTACATCTGGCTTTTCCCCCCACCTTTTAGTTTCAGCTTAAATATCATCCTTTAAGGAAATCCTTCTCTTATTCCAAAACTATAAAAAGAAGATAAATATTTACAAGTATATACTTATTTGTGCATTTATTGGTGCAAGGAGAGTTTTCTGTGTAGACAATTCACTCCAAATAGGAAGAGAAATGTGTGTTTTGTTTCACCATTGAAAAGTCTGTGCCTCACCCAGTGCCTGAGACACAGTAAGCACCCGGTATTTTTGAATAGATGTATAAGTGAGCAAGTATATGAAATGCATGGTCTCTGATCATGAGTTAGGAGAATCTGAGACTGATCCAACTTTGGGTGCAATAGGAAGAAAGCCAGCTGCAAAAATGGAAAACTTCTTGAAAATCAGCCAAAGACTCATCTTTGATTTGTCAACAGCCAGTTGTTGATTATCTTGAAGCACTGAGTTAGGGTCCGAGAATATAAAAGTGAATAAAATACAGTATCTTCTTCAGGAGTTGGCAATCCTTTAGAAGAGATATACAAAAACAAGTTATTTCAGCATAATCGGAGCACCAAAATGAAACAACCTAATCCAGACTGGGGTTTGGGGAATCCTTTCTCAAGGAGGTGACCCCAGAATTGATTGGATCAGATGTGGATCAAGTGCAGCATTATGATTTTTTAAATAAATCATGAATGAGGAAAAGCATTAAATAGGTCTGTGAACACCTGAATGCTAAGGAGCTTGCATTTTAGCCTTTAGGTCTGAATTTTATAAAGTTTTTGGTCTCAAGACCACTTTACGCTGTTAAAAATGATAGAGTATCCTAAGGAACTTTATATTATACAGGTTACATCAATCTATATTTACTGTTAGAAATTATAACTGAGGCATCTAAAAATGTTTACTTATTCATTCATTCAAAATAACAACAATAAATTTATTGTATGATAACATAAATAACCTATTTTTATGAAAAGCTAAGATATTTTCTAAAACAAGAATAAAATTTCTTTTATTCTCACCCTGGAAGAAGGGTGGCTTTGCTTTACATTTTTGCAAATCTCTTTAATGTCTGGCTTAAGAGAAGACAGCTGGGTTCTCATATCTGTTTTTGCACTCAATCTGCTGTGTTATGTTGATTTTTTTAAGTATACGAAAAAATTCCAGCCTCATAGAGATAGATAGTTGAAAAAGTGAAGAATTCACAGACGACCTGGAGGAGAACTGTTTGTGTAGACAATAGTCTCCCATTAGACTTTGGCTAGTGGACATTAAGCAGAGTAACGACTTGACCTGATTTGTGTTTTAGGTACAACAGTTCAGCAGCTGTGTGGTCAATAAATTTGAATGGGTGAGACCACAAGTTCAGAGGCTATTCCAGATAGTTATGTGGTAGAATTGAAAGGGCCAAGTCACTCTTAGACGTTGAAAGCAGGGGAAAGAAAACAGAAGCTGGCTGCATGGAGGTAGAACACAAGTTTCTTTTGGGGATCACAAGGACTATAATGTTGCCACCAACTATAGTAAGGATTACCTCTGGGAGAGCAGAAAGTGCATGAAGGCTCTGGTTAACGTGTCAGCTGCAGCAAAAAGATCAAGTAAGATAACAGAGACATGGTTATTGGTGCTCTTAAAACAATATGAGTAGAGTGGATTGTGGAAGAATATAGTATAAACTAGATTGCAGACAGCTGAAGAGTAAATTGAAGGTACAAGTAGAATGAGTAAAAACAACCATTTCCTAGAAATTTGGCTGAGAGTAGAATGAGGAACAATGCTATAACCAAGAGAGTCAAGAGAGTTTGTCTGATTAGTAGAGAGGAGACTGGAACATGTTTATGGAGTGAGGCAATGAAGTCAGTTGAGGAAAGAAGTTGAAGACATGGGTTATTAATCATCACAGAATATTCTGGAGGATAAAGGCAAAGACATTATCAAGAGAGCAGGGAGTACATCTTTTGCTTTCTCCCAAGCACCACAGAGTGTTGATCTTTCAGAGAGAATACAGACAAGTTGTAAAGACAAAGAAATTCAGCGATAAGCAACAAGTCATTTCTGTGGTTACTAAAGGAAATGCTAATAACTTTTCTACATTTGGTAACGTGGGGCGAGAAACGAGAAAGAAATATTCTATCGCAAGGAAAAAAACTCAAAAAACAAATGGATGGGCAATACCAGTGAATAGGAGAGAGAAGAGAAGGGGAAAAAATAAAGACGAGACAGAATAGAAACGATTCCCTTACCCTCCTGGTTACAGGTTATTACCTGCTTCTTAGGAAGGAGAGGCTAGCTGTGACACCAACGTACTTATGCAGAGTAAACTGTGTGTAGTTCTCACCACAGAAAGCAGGTGTGGTTTTTCTCAACTAATCCTTGTGTTGTCCTCAGAAAGAACTGAATTAAAGAAAAAACTCCTTAGGGACCTTTTTCCAAATGATGGTATGGGAACATTAGGGCCCTCTAAAATGTTAATAAATCATTAAAAACAAAAGAGGGTGGCAAATTAATTTGGGAAACACTGAGTAAAACAAAGCTAAGCAGATTTCTTAATAGAAGAACTTCTCAGAATCATTACTATTATTATGTGCCCTGGGAATTATTCAAGTGAGTGATACACTAGGCACCATTTCCCAAACTTACTTAATCATTGTTTGACTTCAACTATTGTTTTCATTGAACATTTACTGACTTCTTGCCAGAAACTGGTGTACCAAAGAGTGCAGTTTGGGAAACACTGCTCTAAGGTATTGTCAAACTCAGTAGTGCCTATCTGATTAATTAAGGTCATGATTCTTGTGTCTAGAATAAAGTAGTAAGATACCTCCTTTAAAGAACTCAATCTTAAAATTTATTTCCGAATAAGTACACTGCAAGTCATAGTAGCACACTACAGTGATGTCTAGTTTTGGCGTTCATGACATTCTGGTTTTCATTTTATAACACCTACCCACTTCTTAAAAATAGTCCATGGACATAGCAGACTCTCAGTAACAATGTTTTGATTAATTGCTTTATATTTTAGATGATTTTTAAAGTAATTTTGCTTTCGAGTTCAGTGGTGACATCCAACAGGAAGAGAAAAGTAGAGGGAGGCATCACCAGTGTTTACGCTCCAGGAAGAAGCAATGTGTCCAGCACATCTGTGAGGAACACATTATAGATCACCAATTACCTTGCCCATCCAAAGAGTTTTTGCCATTGGTTCCAATAAAAACAAGATGAGCTTGTGGGGAATGTGTCATCTTGATGGTTTTTTAGCTCACGGAATTCCTTTACAGGAAGAATATCACAAGGACTTTTAAAATTCATTTGAAATCCACAATATGTTTGAATTCCAATTCAATCTAGAAGTTATGCGGATCACAAAAGGGTAAAAAGCATGACCGCTGTTGTCAACGAGCTTGCAGTTGGCTTGAGTAGATGAGAGAATAAGTGAAAAATCAAATCATACAAAGGTTAAGTTGTGTTACACATAAATACGAAACATCATAACGCAGTACATGATTAATCGAAATAAAAAGACAGTAGACAAGATAGTGTGGGTCACACCTAAGTGCATATCTATGTATGATTTGAATTGCCCCCCACATGTATGTGTATTCCCAGAAATGTGCTACACCACTGAGAGGCATGGCTGCTTCTGTTGATTTGGGATACAGGGAAGAGAGTTGAGACAAATCTGCTTCTTCCACAAGTCGACTCAGAGCTGAGAGCACAGCACTCTCCGTGTGTCCCGGGAACACTCCAATCTCCATCTCCACTTTGGCTCAGATCTCAACAAGTTTAAGTTAAGGTCTGGTCTAAAGGAGACACTCTCTCCCTCAGCCTGGATCTCAGGAACACAGTCTGACACCCAAACCAGCCGTCTGCTAACAGCCATGCATTCCTGACGTGATTGCTTGATGAGTCATCTTCAGAACTCTCAAAGCTGTGCAGTGCATTGCTTTATTTTTGTTCTTTCTCTCTTTTTTCTTTTCAACTAGAAGAGCTTCCTGATGTCGATTTCCTGTAAAAACACGATTAATATTCAGTCCTTGATTAGATCCAAATTTCTATAGAGGGCAATGAACAGGTTGTTTTGTTCTTTCTCTCCAGCTGAGAACTCAGGGAAAGAACGTCATTTAATTTCTTTTCTACCTCAGGGAGATTCTCCACCTCAGGGAGATTCTGAGCCACTTTATCTGCTACATTGTAGATTTGAGGGGAGATGTACCCTGTGCCTTCAATGCAAATTTGCCACCTAAATCCCCTTTGAAATGGCCAGTAAGAATATATAATAAAGAGATGGTGGGCTAGGGAGAGTTGAAACATTGTAGTCTTCAACCAGCAGCTTAATTTGGTAGCTCTTTACCCTATGCAAATTGTTAACATTTATTAAAATGTATAAACATATGGAATGGAGGAGTTTCTAATGGGGCTAGAAATTCTAGATATTCTAGATCTCTAGAACTACCATGGCTTCAAGACATATTCAGGACATGATAGATTTAGATGAAAGTGAATAAACTAAAAGGAATTGACATATGAAAGAATACTGTTCACCGATATATATTCCAGGCAACGAATTTCAATAAAATATTATCAGTTGTGATTTTTACTGTCATGTACCATATCTGGAACACAGTGAAGCTCCTCACTGTATGCTATAAATATCTTTTCCACACTTTTTCATGATTTATATTTTATTTATTGGATTTATTTATATCTCATTCTTTCTAAAATGTATTTGTGGTTGAGATGTTGTTAACAAATGACACTAGGTAGTGTGACAAGAAAGTGATAAGCAAATCACTAAATGCATGGAATTGTAAGCAGCCAACAGGTGTGGAAGGCTCAAATGGAGGTGACACCTATAAGAAAATAGGATAACAGAAATATTTCTCATATTTTTATAATTAGATATAAATATATAATATGAATATATGGTGGTTGAAACATACATGTCTATATAGCTATATGAACTTTTTTTTCGTTTATGGTAAACATATATATTAATAAACAAAGACATACAGGGAAAAAGGAGGGAAAGAAAATAATTTATTTAGAAGTATAGGAAAATAGGAACAAATATTTCAACTTTAGTTGATGTTGAACACAGTTGCACAGAAAGCAGCTCTGTGGAATTTTGAGGGCATTTTATTTTCCTAATTAACTTTTCCTGAGGATAGAATATAAAGTGCTCCTAATTTTAAAGAGCATGAAGTAAAGTGAAGAGTTAGCAATTATCCATAAACGTGGGCAACAAACCCACTTCCTTCCACTGTTCCTAGGTTTCAATAATTATGGTTCGTTTTTAAGCAAATTATGAGATATTTCAGAGGGTATTGACAGGGCTAGGTCCTGAGTGAGTAGGGAGGCAAAAATTTCTGGGCTGTTATTAGTTTTTATTTATATAGCAGGTCTTTGAGTTTTTAAAAGGAATCCATTGTCAGAAAGAATAGATGATAGCTAAGCCCATACAAATCCTGTGGAACATCACCTCCTAATAGGGGTGCATTTGAAACATCCAGATATGACTATATTAAGAGAATAATAATATTTTCATAAAGCTAACAATGCATATTCCCAAGAATATAAATTGGTTTTATACATTCTGCGCAGAAAATAAATAACACAGCTTTGAGGGCCCAGCATCAATTATTGGCTCCTCAAAAGCCAGATCCATTTTGCCATTACTAGGAGGCAGGTGATATGTGGAACGTAGGGATACTCAATCTCAGAACATTAGCTGATATTTAGTACCGTGTTTTAAACAACGCCATTACACAATAATTTCTTGATTTTTAAAGCGGTTTATTATTTATTGACATTTTGCTCTAAAAATGAAGTTTTAACAGTTTTACATGCTTCCCTGCCCCTACCCTAGGTGTTAATAATTGAACCATGTAGGGTCCTATGATTTCATTTTCCTTATCAGTTCCATATTTTTCTTGGAGTCAATTCTTTCAGAGACTTCTTTCTTCTGCTCTAATTTGGATGGGTTGCTCTCTAGGGCCTGCAAACAACTGTCTTCTCGGAAGAGGATTTCTTCTCCTCTGTTACAGGAATACCTTCCATTTCTCTCACATGTTGGATTTCCTGTTCCTGGAGCCCACATCTTCCTATCTCCTGGTGTACTTACTTCTTTGGTAACTTCTCTAATGAGATTCTGGGAATCATTCCAGAATGTTCAGCCTAGATCAGGTCCTGGCAAACTACAGACTGTAGGCCAAATTCGTGACCTGCTTTTATATAATCCATGAGCTAAAAATGTTTTTCACATTTTTAAAGCATTAAAAATCAAAAACAAAGAATAATATGTAACAGAGATTATATACGACCCATAAAGCCTAAAATATTTTCTATCTTGTCCTTTACATAAAAAGTTTGCCAACCCCAGGCTAGCCTTTGCTGTGATTTTGTAAAGGTGAACACACCCTCTACCAAATCCTTTTCTCATAAATTAGCTACAGTGATTTCCATTATCTTCACTGATGTGCCTAGTGTTTTCCGGTTTGTTTGGCTTATGATTTTAAATTACTGACTCAATATTTTAATTGGCTAGTTTTCTATTTTTTCTTGAGTCAGTTTTAATAATGTATCTTTCAAAAACTGATTTTTTTTTTGGTCTTGATCAGTTTTGCCAAGATGCTGTCAATTTTATTAGTATTTGCATAGAATAAAGTTTTGGCTTTGTTAATACTCTGTATTTTATCTCTGCCTTCCATGTTACTAATTTCAAATTTAACTTTATCATTACATTCTTCTTTTTTCTGCTGTTCTTTTTAAATTTCTTGTTAGATGATTACTACTTTAAATTTCAGTTTTTAACATTTTCTAATATAAAAATTTAAGCTCTATACTTCCAAGTATTGCTTTTTCAATCTCATTCACGTTTTCATATACAGTATTTTTGGTATTGGATAATTCTAATTTTGGATATTCATTATTTCTTTTGTGACTAAGATTTAGAACTATGTGTTTTTTATGGATATTTCCAGATATATGGAACAATACTGATTGTATTTTTTAAATTACTAATCTTGCTGTATCATGGGCAGAGAATGAAGTCTGCATGATACCAGATTTTGAGATTTGTTGTTTCATGATTTACGAATATTACAGGTCAAATTTAAAAAAAATTCCTTTTTTTGCATGATTAAACATTATTTTTGGGTGCAATGTTCTGTATATCTCTCTTATACTGAACTTGTTGATTTTGTTATTCAAATAGCCATATACTTACTGCTTGATTTATCAGGTAGAAGGATGTGCTAATGTCTTTCACACGATGGTAGATTTATCTATTTCTTCTTGTGGTTCTGCCAATTTTTACTTCATATATGTTGGTGATATGGTATATATATCATCCTCCTGGTGAACTAAACGTTTTATCATTGTGTAGTGACTGTAATCCCAGTATTGCTTTTTATAAAGTCTATTGGATTTGACACTAATAGAATGATGTTGGGATTCTTTTGGCTCATATTTGTCTTTTACTCTCAAATTTTCTTCACTGTAATTTGTATGTTTCACTTGTTAATAGCATATAAGTGAATCTTTTAAATCCAGTGTAATATCCTTGCTATTGGGCTACTAAATTTAGTTTATTTGTATTTGTTGTGATTATTGATATATATGAAATTATTTCTACCATTTTTATTTCTCCTGCCTTTTCTCAGTTTCTGAGTATATTTGTTTCTTTTCCTTTTTGTCTTTGAAATTATTTGAAGTTTTTCCTCTCATTCCATCTATCCCTCTACTGGTTTTAAATTATAAATTCAGTTTCTTTTTCATTAGTAATTACCATAAAATTTTATGATGCCTATTTAACTTAATTTCTAAAGTGTGATGGTTAATTTTATGTGTCAATTTGACTAGGCTAAGAGATGCCCAGATAGCTGATAAAACATTATTTCTGAGTGTGTCTGTGAGGGTGTTTCCAAAAGAGATTAGCATTTAAATTGGTGAACTGAGTAAAGCAGATAGCCCTTTCCAATGTGGGTGGGCATCATTCAATCCACTGAGGAACCAAAAAGGCAGAGGAAGGGTGAATTTGCTTTCTCCATTGGAGCTGGGGCATCCATCTTCCCTTGACCTCGGACATCAGCACTGCCCTGCTCTCAAACCTTCGGACTCTGAGATTTACACCACTGGCTTTTCTTGCTCTCATGCCTTTGGACTTGGACTGAATGACACCACCAACTTTTCTGGTTCTCCAGCTTGCAGACAGCATATCGGAGAATTTCTCAGCATCCATAATTGTGTAAGCCAATTCCTATAATAAATATCCTATTGGTTCTGTTTCTCTGGACAACCCTGACTAATACATAAAGTTAATAATTACCTTTGCCCTGGTACTTAAAATTATAGAACCTAATAGCACTATACTCCTAAACATCTCCTCCTGTCTTAAATACTGTCAGGGCACTGTATTTTTATTCTCTCTTGTGTTTTGTAACAAATTAGAAATTATTGCTCTTATTTTATACAATCATTGTTTGTGTAAGTTGCTCATATGCCTTACTAATTTCTTTATTCATCCATTCCTTCTTACATCTCACGCATTCCATATATGATTATTTCCTTCTGTCTAAAGCACTTTCGTTTTTTTTTTTTTTGAGGAAGATTAGCCCTGAGCTAACTTCTGCCAATCCTCCTCTTTTTGCTGAGGAAGACTGGCCCTGAGCTAACATCCATGCCCATGTTTCTCTGCTTTATATGTGGGATGCCTACCACAGCATGGCTTTTGCCAAGCGGTGCCATGTCCGCACCTGGGATCTGAATGGGTGAACCCTGGGCCATGGAGAAGCAGAACGTGTGAACTTAACCACTGTGCCACCCGGGCTGGCCCCAAAAGGACTTTCTTGATACCTTCCTTTAGTAAATATTATTGGTGGAAAATTATCTCATTTTAGTTTTTCCTAAAAATATCATTATTAGGTAGTTTTTCTAAGTAGACAGTTTTAGGTCAATAATTGTTTTTACATAACACTTTGAAGACATCATTCAAGGTGTTTCGTCTTCCATGACTGCTATTGAGATATCAGTTAATGAAATCATTGTTAATCTGTCAGTAATATGTTTTCTTTCAGACAAATTTTCAGATTATTGCCTAGTCTTTAGTGTTTTTCAGTTTTACTATGGTTAGCCTATTTGCAAATATTTTTTATTTATCTTGCGTAAGATTTTCTGGATTTCCTGACTCTGAAATCTCTTACTTTTTATAATTCTAAAAAATTCTGTTATTCTTTATTCAAGTATTTCCTCTCTTTTCTTTTTCTTTCCAATTGTACTCTCCTTGTCTGATATTGGACTCTCTCATCTTCTCCATGTCTCTTAAACTCTCTTTCATATTTTCTCTCTTTGACTCTGTATGTTAAATTCTGGGTAATTTCTTCAGCTCTATTTTCCAGTTCAGTAATTATTTCTTCAACTTGATCTAAAATGTGGTTTAGTTCATGCACTGAGTTTTAAATTTCAATTATTATAGTTTTCACTTTTAAGTGATTTTTTTCTTTTTTCAAATTTGTTTGGTTATTATATAGACATTTATGTATTCATATTTTAATTTCTGCTTTTAGTTTTTAAACCTATTAAGTGTTTTTATTGAAAAATTCCACTGTCAGAAATATTGGCTTATCTGATTCTACTACGCATTGTTTCTATTGACTCCCATTCAAGGCATGCTTTTGTTTTGTGTGTTTTGTAATTTCTAACTGTGAATTTATGTTCTGTGGGACTTTATCTGGGGAAATATCTTATGGTCAATGTTGGGAGTGGATTTCTGCTAAGATTATTTTCACTTGCTTTTGTGAGCTGACCAGAACACTGGTAACCTAAAGCTACCTTAAAATACAATTTTGGATTGAGATTTTTTGGATTAGATTGCCAAGTCTGAATTTGGGGAGCAAATCTACATGAAAGACAGAGTTTTGTTATGAACCCAAAGGAAATATTTTTGCCCTCCACACAATATTAAGTTTAAGGCAGGCAATTTTCCTTGATGTTCCCTTCTGTGAGTGGGTTTATTTCAGCCTGTGCTGTCTCCTATTAGACTCTCCACTTTGAATGAGCCTTAGATTTTTTTCTTCTGCTCCCCCTACTTTGCAGTAGTCAAAGCCACACTAATAATCTTTGAAGGCAAGAGTCACCAATGTATGCTAAAATCAGTGGACACAAAGTTGAGGAAAAACAATATATTTTTCTGGTTTTAAAGAATCTCTGCCAAGATATTTATTAATTACAAACGGAAAATTAATAACTGTACATTGTAGAAACCCAACAGACCATACCTTAATCAAATGATCAAGGTTAACATCAGCAGTAATAGTATCATGTTCCCTCTAATATAGTGATACACAGAGAATAGAATCACTTCTGTGATATCCTTTTCAAAAATGCATACCTCCAATCTAATTGTAAGAAAACATCAGACAAATTCAAATTGAGGAAAATTCTACAAAAGTAGGTGACCATTATTCAAAATGGCAAGGTCATGGAAGACAAGACTAAAGAACTATCATAGACTGATGGAGACTAAGGAGACGTAACAACTAAATGCAACGTGAGGTCCTTAAGGAGAAAAAGAACATTAGAGAAAAAACTGGTGAAATTTAAAAAAAGTCTGTAGTTTAGTTAATTTCTTAGTTTTGACCATTGTACTGTGGTTATGTAAGATGTCAACACTGGAGGAAGCTAGGTGAAGGATATTTGGGAACTCCCTGTACTGCTTTTGCAACTCCGTTTTTCAAACAATAGTTAGAGTGATGTAATAAAATCCTTCAGTGGCGTCCAACTAAAAACAAGGTCCCACATGATCTAGACTTGCCCATGCCTCTGAAATCATTAATCATTCTGTCTTTCATACATACCCCAGGCCACTAAGTAAGCGTCTCCTTACTTAGGGTCTTTCTGCTTGCTGTTCCCTTTGGCTGGAAAGTTTTCTCTGAGACCCCAATCTCAACATGACTGGCTTTTAAACTCATCATTTAGGACTCTTCTCAAAGATCACTATCTCAGAGTGGCAATTCCTAGCCTCTCTGCTGAAACACCAGCCCTGTCCTGATTATCAGTCATTCTCTATTCCATTTTTCTATTTTTTAATAGCAATTACCATTTTCTTAAATGCCATTATTAGTTTTCTACTTGTTTATTTTATGTACTTCCCTATCATAATATACTCTTCATAACAGCAACTTGTTCTGACTTGTTCACTGATATATGTATGGGCCCCAGAACATAGCAGTCCCTCTAAAATATTCAGAAATGAATGGAAATTTTTCTTCTTTCTCTCAACAACCAGTCACAATTACTTTCAGGTGCTTCATTCACATTGAGAAATTAATCTTTGAAGGAGAATAAATCATTACACAAGCTTTCTTTTATTGAGGCTGGGATTAAATATAGTAATATATATGAAGGACATGATATTAACTATAGAACAGGAAACTGATTCTGATTTTTAAATTCTTACATAGCAATAGAATGTGAGTACTAGAAAGAACAATAGAACGTGAGTACTAGAAAGAACAATAGAATGTGAGTACTGGAAAGAGGCTTAGTGAGGCAGTATGTCCAATATGGTAGCAAAGCATTTGGGGCTTACCGTGTATTGAATCCTACTTTGCAAATTACCACCATTTGCTTATCATGACTTTGGGCAAGTTACTTAATGACTGTGCTTCAGTATCCTCACCTATAACTTAGCAAAACTGTTAATAATGATAATATGCACAGTATAGAATTTTATGAGAAATAAGAAATTATTTTAATAGAGTAGACCATTGATTTAAAAAGTTAATTTTATTTACCTTTCATTCCTTAACTTGCTTCAATCTTCTAGAATTGGTCAATTCTGAGGCTCAAAAGAGTTAATTGCTTTAGCTACATGGATAGTTATGAGTAGAGTTCCAATAGATACCTGGATAAAAATATCTTCATGTGTTATTGTTTTCTGGGAGAATTTACACTATATAGTAAATCAAAGTGTTAAGATAAAGGATTAGGTAGTTTATGAAAAGATTCAGGTTTTGATCAGTGGGAAGTAGAAGGAATTTCAGGGTCAAGGCTTATTTCCGAAGGAACTGGATTGGATTCAGATTTCTTTAGACCAAAATGGTGCCTTGCTAGTTTGCCTTGCTATGTCAGGTTCCAGTACTCTTAGCAGATTATCAGCTATTCCATTCACGCATAAAAGGCATCTTTTTCTTAGATGTCGATATGTGCACTCCAGTGTCAGAGATTATTATTTTATTGTTAGCGGCAAGCTCCTTGACAGAGCACAAAACCTTTGAAAGCTGATCTGAGGCATGTGTAGAGCAGGAAAGTATGAACTCTGCTGAACAACATTCAGTCACATCCTTCCCCATGGCAATGACCTTCCTTTTCTTCGTCGGATGTTTTATGAAACGTAAAACAACTGGATTGCAAGGACAGTTCTAGAGAGCATTGTCATCAGTTTGAGCTATCATTATTGAAACAGCTTCCAGCTACCAACATCTTCGAGGTGAGACGTGTGAGGGAGAGTGGGCCAGGCTTTCCTCTTTTCCTGCTGGTGTTTGTTTTTGCCTCTGATGGTATTCCCTGCTCGGTAATATATGCTTTGACTTTGTGACCTGTCTTCCTGCAATAATTCTTTGGTGGAAAAATCCAGTGATACAGCCAAGAGTTAGTTCTTCCTCTGGCCCCACGTGTCTGGCCCAGAGATCACAGCTTTTTGGGTTAGTAAACACGTCCTGCCAGGTTACTGTGTTAGTCATTCAGGGCTCTTTCTCCAGTGCTGGGCCACTGGGGCATCATTCTGTTTCCAAGTTGAGGATTTCAGTTAATTTATGGATAGTGGACGATGAATATAACCCAGATTGAATAACAACCAATGATCTGGTATACCAATCTTCTATATTTTTGGAGTGTAAAGCAGGGTGGTGGTGCTGGGGGAGACCAGTAGCAGAAGTGAGGAACAAGGGAAGATTTATTCTTTCAAAGGGTACAAAAGTCCATTGGCTAAAATTATCACAGGAACTCTAACAGGTATAACTAAACTTAGTGATGACAAAAAATAACATCTGCATTGTTTGCTTCACTTGGGACTTTGATGCAATAAATAGAATGATACAGGGCACTAGATGGTGTCAAGAAGATCTGTGGGCCTGTCCCTCTTCAGCTTTGTATTATCGGTGAGGCTGCAGCATGTATTGGTTTTTGCATACTCAATGCTATCAACTTTAGAGTATTTAAGAATCAATTTTGACCCTTGTGCTGGTGGGAATGTAAAATATAAAATGATGCCACCAACATGGAAAACAGTATGGTGGTTCTTCAAAAGATTAAAAATAGAACTGCCACGTAATCCAGCAATCTCACTTCTGAATATATATCCAAAATAATTGAAAGCAGGTACTTGAAGAGACATTTGTCCATCCAGTCTCATAGTAGTGCTATTCACAATAGCAAGAAGGATGTAACCCCGTGTCTATCGATGAATGAATGGATAAAAAAAATGTGGTATATACAAACAACAAAATTCTACGTAGCCTTAAAAAGGAAGGAAATCCTGTCACATGCTACAACATGGATGAACCTTGAGGACAATATGCTAAGTGAAATAAACCAGTCACAAAAAGGCAAATACTGTATAATTTCACTTACATGACGTGTCTGAAGTAGTCAAATTTATAGAAATAGAAAGTAGAACAGTAGTCACCAGGGGCTGGAGGTAGGGACAAATAAAGGGAACTTGTTTAATGGGTGCAGTTTCAGTTCTGCAAGATGAAAAACTTCTGGAGACCTGTTTCACAACAATGTAAATATGCTTAACACTACTGAACTGTACACTGAAAAATGATTAACATCATGCATTTTATATGTGTTTTTTACCACACAAAAAGAATCAAGTTTGTAAAATGAGGAAAGATCGTTTCTCTGCCTGTCTCATAGGATTGATGTAAGGATCAGAGAAAGGTGGCATGTGCACAGGTAAAACGATGCACAGTCAAGGATAATTGTTGCAGCATTGCATGCAATAGCAAATGATTGAAAACAATATGACCGTTCATCAATAGGGGACTATTTATACAAATGATGGCAATCTGTGTAATGAAAGACATGTAGCTACAAGAACAAATGATGAGAGAGCTGTCTGTATGGAATGGTCTCCTAGAAGTTAAGAGGAAAAAGTAAAAAGCGAACTGTAGAATAGAATGTGTAGTATGATACCCTTTGTGTAAGAAATATATTTGTATATTTTCATATTTTCATAATGAAGTTCTAGAAGGATACCAAAGAAACTCATAAAAATAGTTATCTGCAGTGAGGAGGGAATGGAATGGATAGGACAAGGGTGGACATGAGATTTTTCATTCTTTTCCTTTCCAGATTGTTTTGATTTTTGAAACGTCAGTACATATTGCTAACTTTTGGAAAAGGTACTATGTGAAAAGGATTTTTAAAGCTGTAAAGGACTATATATGTGTAGAGGAAATTATTATTTTAAAGATTATTGATAATAAATCAATAATAATTATGTACTTTATAGACATTTGGTCAATCAATAAATCACCAGTAAAATCCTTTTCTGCTGTATGATATATCTAAATAGAAAAGATTCAGTTTAGACATTCTTCCTCAAACTCATGTAAAATTGGGCCATTTTGATTTGGCATATTCTGATTTATCTCCTTTCCCTCACTTGAGATCTCTGCTATACTCAAATAGTTTGATTCCTAAATTTCAGTTGGAGGTGACAGTTGTCGCTCCGTTGACAGCCAGAGCTGGTACAGCCAATTAGGTTGGCAGGCAATTGTCATCCTGCTTCCTCGCTGGTCTGTCCCTTCTCCTTCAGCTGCATCATGGATAAGCGGGGGGAGTGGATAAGTCTCCTCAGAGAGAGGAGAGCTGTTCTTGGATCACAGGGAACAATTTACCTCCTAGGGGATATATCTGGCAATGTCTGGAGATATTTTTGATTGTCATGACTAAGGGGTAGGCTGCTATTGACATTTAGCTGGTAGAGGCCAGAGATGCTGCTAAACATCCTATGATGTACCTGCAGCTCCTCAAAGCAAAGAATTCTCTGGCCCAAAAGTCAATAGTGCCACCAAGGTCGAGAGATCCTGTCTTTGGAGAAATAGCATTTCCTGAGGACTTTTCAAAACCAGAGAGCCTTAAGATGTATAGGAATGGCTTCTTAATGGTGAAATGTCAGGACTGTGGCAGTCCATGGTGGGATCTCTGGCCAGGGATCCTTTCTGGCTCCTCTCAAAACGTATCACTATGTGTGTCAGTTCAGTCCTCCTATTTTTGTGCTTGCCTTGTGCACAGTAGAATGTTGATTAGTGGATTAGTTTGCGTGTTTCACCTGTTATGGTACAAGGCATACCAATTCCTAAGAATTTGAGTCCTGTTTTCCTAAAATGTTCTGCCACCCTCCATATGCATTCTGCCACCTCAAATATGATAACCTTGTAGGCCCACCCTCTGACTCTCCCAAACTGACTGTGTGTTCTCTTCCTTGTTTCCCCAACATGCCTCATGTGTACCTCTAGTCTAGCATGGGTCATGTTTATAGGTTATATGTTTATCCTCCCTATTGTGCTGTGAGCCCCTTAAGAATACCCTCTTTGTTTTCCTACTACTTTACGTACAGTAAATATTCAGGAAGTATTTGTTGAAGAAATAAATGAACTCAGCTTTAAAAAATGGAAAAAATTCTGTTTCAAAGAGAATAACCACACCATACATTGTTTATATTTTTAAGAAAACCACATTTTTTCTGTACACATTTTTTCTCAATAGAAAGTGGTCAATCTAATACAGTGTACCTTTATGAGAAAGAAGGGATGTTATGGTGTCTAAGGGGAATCTCCTCTGTTGGTACTAGTTGTCAGCTTCACAGTTTTCTTCCAGTTTCTTCTTAAGCATTTTGTTTAGCACTCAAATAATCCAGTGCCTATTTTATACAAAGGACTATACCATGTGTTTTAGAGAGACAAGGAAGCCTAAGACATGGCTCATAGAATATGAACTGTGCTTGGAAATACAAAGAATCTCAGTCTTAAAAAGTTGAATAGTACATGAATAATAAAAGGAGAACATTTAAGTAGTAAGTAATGTAAGTGCAAAAATCTATTGACATTTAAGAGGTAGTCTTCAATAAGAAAAGGTTGGGGGCCAGCCCCATGGCCAAGTGGTTAAGTTCGTGTGCTCTGCTTGAGTGGCCCAGGGCTTGATGGTTTAGATCCTGGATATGGACCCAGCACCCCTCATCAAGCTGTGCTGAGGCAGCATCCCACACAGAAGCACTAGAAGGACCTACAACTAGAATATACAACTATGTACTGGGGGGCTTTAGGGAGAAAATAAAAAGAGGAAGATTGGCGACAGATGTTAGCTCAGGGCCAATCTTTAAAAAAAAAAAAAGAAAATCTTGTTCTTGTGATTGTTGATGAAGGATGGTTGGGTTCCAATAGGTAGAGTTCCTCCTGCTCTGGGTTGCAGAAAAATTTGATGAGTGTTGAAGAAATCCATAAGTTTGTTGGGGAAGACAATGAGTAAACCAATGGGGTTGGACTACATTAAGTAACAAGATAGCAAATATACTGAATGAGAAATGGTATGGCCATTACCTCCTCACATTGGTACCTCTTACTATGGGTTGACCTGCAGAAGGACTGCACCTGGATTCTATTGAACTAATCCCAGGGAACTGCTCAGTTGCAGTTACTGCATTGCCATCAGTCTACATGGAAGGATGCTTTAAGGAGAGGACCTGGGAACTTTGGCCTGGTGCCTACAGAAGTGGTTGTCAGAGTGTGGTTCCTGGACCAGCAATATCAGTATCCCCTGCGAGCATATTAAAAATACAAATACTTGGGCCCCACTCCAGATGTACTGCACCAGAAACTCTGAGAGCGGTGTTGGAAATCTGTGTTTTAACAAGTCTTCCAGGTCCTTCTGATGTACTCTAAAGTTTGAGAACCACTGGTCTACAGGAGGTATATCATTAGGGATGTTATTTACTATTTATGGAAGTATATCATTAGGGATGTTATTTACTATTTATGGAAGTATATCATTAGGGATGTTATTTACTATTTATCCAGTACCATTTATGAGGACTTAGGAGACATATTTCTTACTGGTATACTTTCTTGAGCATTTAAGAAAACCTTAGGAAGACAGTGAATTATGTAGCTGATCATTTTTCTTTTTCTCATTGACTACTAAAGCTAGGAGTCACATCAATGTCTCTTATAATAGTACACATTATGGTATGCACTGTTATATTAGCTTCTCTCTTTGTTTTTATATTCCCATCCTTTTTCTCATGCACGGTCGATCAATTTTATTGTATTTTATGTGTCCCCGTAAGTTATTAAATTTTTTTCAAAATGTAGAATACGAATACCTCAGTGTTAAAGTTTTAGTTAGCAAGGCCTAGGGCATTTGACGTTCCAGTAGGGGTTAAAATGTTCTTTCCCTATTTCAATTCAACTCCCATCTTTGGATTTAACTGGCTGTGGAAGAAGCAATTTTAAATATGGTAGCTCTTAGGTTTTCCTTGACCTCTAGAGCTTGACAGAGTCCACATGCTGTAGATGACTTTGGGAACTCTGGCTCCTAATACCCTGAGTCACTCCAAAAACATGCCACATCAGTTGGCTGCTTTGCCTACTCTGTGATTGCCTCGGAAAAGTTACCTCTCTTGCACAATAAATGTGTTCCTAAAAAGTTGCATGTGATCTGAAACACATTTATACCCTAGACCAATATTCAAAGGAATCTTATGGTGAATCCTTCAGTACTACAAAGAATTGGTCTCTCCTGCAGTGTATCTGTTTTGAAATGAGATTTTCTGATATTGGAATTTATACATAGTGAGATTTACCTGCATATGGCTTACAGTATGCTAAACTCACTTTTACTATAAACTAAGGTAAAAGAATTCCCTCAGTTTGGGGAATGGGAAAATTTTTGTAAACAATAGAAGAAAAACCTTAGAATCAAAACTCCAAAAATTTAATAATGTGACGCGTTTTCACTGGTGAAAAGTTGAGTCTGGTGCTAACAATGGAGCATTTGTGAAGGGATCATTTAGCCAAACTGTTTTTATGAAAATGGAATTAAGTTAAACCACACCACTGCATACTAGAAATTTTTGGAAACACAGTGGAACATTCCAAGATAAAATATTAGGTCATTTCAGGGCTTAAGGTGGGGTGAAGTGAGCTAAATTGGTCCTCAGATTGTTTTTCGGGTTTTTTTGGAGAGCTAAATGTGTACTTGAATGGAAAGAACATGATAAAGGACATTAGGAATCATAGATCATTCACTAAGTCAGTAAGTGTTTATTGAGTTCCTACTATACACCTGGCACTGTTTTAAGTTCTGAGGATATGGCACGAAAAAATGTGGACCAGTGTCCTGCCCACATGGAGCCCACAATCTTGACTGCAAACCTTGCTCTCTTGTACTAGAGGAGGATAGTTTTGGTTTAGTCATTTATCTGTCTGGTTATTTGTTTGCTCATTTGTAAAATAAAGTCGTTAGACTAGATGATCTTCTTCTAATGTCTCTTACACATCAAGATGTCTTCATTTCTTTAATCAGAGACTTCTTTGACAATATAAAAGAACTGGAAGCTCCAGCATTTTTAGTTTTAGGCTAGCAAATTGATTGGAAGGGGGAAGCTTAACAATTTGTGTTAAAGCTGCATTTCCACAGCCAAAGATACTGTTTAACTGAGGTTGAGTGCCATTTACCATGATGTGCAAAAGGAAATTAAATCAAGGCTCAAGTCCCTAGTCATCCTCTTGGCACTGCCTCTGCTTTCTCTTCTTTCTATCCCTCTCTTTTTCTTTGCCTTTTCATCTAAGTCTGGTATGTGGGACAACTAAATTTGAGAAGGTGAACTAGCAAATTCAGAGCTAGTGCAGGGCAGGATATAATGAACTCGTCTGGTTCCATTTTGAGGAACAGAGTAGGAAGAAACAGGTGCATGCTCCAAGAATCAGTAAGCATAGAGAGATGAAGGGCCAGCACAACCTAAATCTGTGTTATCCTGAGAGCTGTTTGGGTCCAGAATGAGAGGAGCGGGGCCTAGGGAAATTTCAAACAGGGCCTGCACTTTCTCCTCCTCATGTCCACAGAAATATCAGGCTAAGAGGACCTAAAAGAATTATCTAAGGTTAGACGCCATTTGTGATGATAGTCATAATCATAATGGCATCTAAGTCATCCCAGACGGACAAGAACTTCTATGATTTTTAGAGATCTCATAAAAGTGATAATAAGGATGATAATTACATCCTTAACCATATATTCTGGTGTTGAACAATTTTCCGTATTGCAAATCTCATCCTCTTGGTTGATCTGAATCTCCATTCCCTCCTATTATCTCCTTCTGTCCTTTGCTTTACTGACTGAAGAAAAGGGAGCCCACCATATACTTCTTTTCCATTTGAACATTGTACATCCTACATGCTTCTTTGGAAACTGTACTACAATTGTTCTTTGGTGACCTAGAGACACCTGAAGTTCATCGTAAACCCCAAACAATTTTCTCCTGCCATGTTATTTTCAGTGTGTGCGTTGCCTGAAACAAATCTTTAAAATCTTCACAAATTTCCTCCCCCAATATTGAATAAAGTCATTCTGAATTTTAATTTTCTCTGGGTCAGCCTAGGGTCATCTATTAACATAATGAACACAAATATGTTCTTGGTGCCATCACTGAGTTGTTGCTGAAAATATGAAACCCCTACAGACCTAGGACCTACCCAATAGACATCACTCCCCTACATTATCACATTTCCTTCCTGGACTCATTTGCACTTTATAGCTCTCTTGCTCAGGAATTGCCTTGCTAGTCCCTAAGGCTCTGGACATCTGTTTTCTTAACATTAAATTTCATGTTCTTTTCATGTCCCCCAGCTCCGTGCAAAGGATACGCCTTGACACCAGGGAGCATAGTCCTTTGGTTAGAAGTGATTGTTTGAAAATGCTTATTTTTAATTCTTTCAAAGCTTTGTGAAAACCTCTTTAAATCTGTACAAATATCACTGATTTGTAGAGATTCACTAGGGACTTGTTACATAGCCTGGAAAAAGCTTATGCATAGGAAAAGCACATTGCGTTATGTTTGTGTCTCTTGTAATCCAAGAGGATGAATCAGCTCTACGCAATATTTAATAAAAACAGCAACTCATTAGAGAATGATTATTTCTACGCAAGAGGCTGGGAGACCACTTTGCCTTTTGCCAATTGAAATAGAATGCTTTGTTTTAGATAGTAGCTCCACTCTGTCATTTTTGTCAGAGTTTAGCAAGCTCACAAGTAGGAGGGTCAAAAGGCAATAGCAGTGTTGGTTCATACCATTACGTAAATTTCAGTTGTATATCATTATATTTTAACTTCTGCATAGACTACATTGTGCTCACAATCAAAAGTCTAGTTCCCATCCATCACTGTACACAGGGCCCCCTTACCCCCTTCGCCCTCCCCCTGCCCACCTTCCCCTCTGGTAACCACTTATCTAGTCTCTCTCTCATGTGTTTGTTTTTTTGTTTATGTTCCACATATGAGTGAAATCATACAGTAACGTTACCTCAATAAAAATTAATTTAGGAAATTAAATTTTAAAAAAGATAAGATACCATTCTGCCCTCATGACTACAATTTGGTAAATGGCAGACACAACATCCCCTGCCGCATGCTCCCCAACTCTCCAGGAAAAAGAAAAGAAAGACAGTAATAACTTATCAGATGGTTCCCAGTTAGGCAGGTGGTGCTTTGGACTGTTTTAATGGGCTCCCTAACCTGTGAATGCTGCCATTTTGATAGCAACTGACAGATTTCTGTAATGTTCCTCTCAATTTCACACCAGATTTAGAACCCAAATAGAAGTCCTGTATTGACATCAGCTGGAGCTATATTAGGGGTTGTTAAAAACCAGATAACAGGAAAGCTGCCTACAGACTGGAAGATATGGAAACTGAGGCACAAAGGATCCTAAATACACACAATGAGTTATTAGGCGACCTAAGAAGCGAATCCAAGCTTCTTGCCTCATAAGCCACAACCTTCCCTCTCACTAACATAGGGTACACTAGAAAGATCAGGGTTCAAATCCCAACTATCACTTGTAGATAATGTGACCTTAGACTAAATCATTTCTGTTTTCTTATCAATAAAATTGTAATAAAACCTCTCTCAGAGAGCTGTTGTGAAGGCCAATAAAGAAATGATATAACATGAGGATGGTGTGTGGAACATAACTGGATGCTAAATAAATGGTAGCTATTCCAGCAATACATTTCCTACTCTTTCTATTTATTTTCCTTAATGATTTCCACTTTAAAATAAATAACATAAATAAAGAAACCCCAAGCATTGTTAATTAGCTTCCAGATGTCTAGTACTACATACACAAAAAAAGGTAGGGGCTATTGAGCAGAGCACTGTAATGAGAAGAAAGACCTTGACCTTGGAGAGAAGGCCAAAACTAATTTAGAGTAGATGTGAGAAAGAAAATTTCTCCAAGCGTCTCTCTCTTTCTCTCTGTCTTTGTCTCTTTGTCATCTTTGTCATCTTCCCACATCCTAAGTTTCCAGTCACTATTCATTGCTGATATTATATTGTCATACTTAATTTTATTTATTTTTTCTCCTTCATATACGTTCTTTATATATGTTTTACACTTCTTAACTCTTCTCTGGTTCTCTTCTTCATGCCCTGTAAATACATTAAGCCATAAAATTGGTACATCTTCAATCAGTGAGGTCATGATTTTGGGATATATCCTAGAGAAGGGTTTCACAAAATTTCCTGCTGTAAAGAACTATCCTGTTAACAATCCACATTCTTGGGCTCCAAGCCATATCTAATGAGTCAATCTGAAGTGAGGAGTGGGTGGGTGAGGGTGCCGAGAATTTATATTTTTAACAAATGCCTCAAGTAATTCTTCTGATTTGACAAATTTGAGAAACATTTCTCCCTGTGGCGAGGTAGCTTTACATGGTTTCCTGGCCGCAGGCAGCTGTTACTAAAATTGTGAATCTGAGAAAGCTGAGTGAGAGAATGTGGATGAATTTATACCAATTCATACCTGTTCTGAGAAAGTGTGCTCTTAAATGCGTATGCTATGGGTTTTGGGTTGGAGGAATCACATTCTTATTTATCAGACAGTGTGTTATGGAAGCTTTAGAATTTATACACAAAAATAATCAAAGGATTTTATTTTTTACTTTTGAGATATATATAGATTATTATTAAAGAATGCAAGCTAAACAATAAAAATCAACAAATGGTTTAACTTAAGATTCTAATCGGCCCCTGTTTTGTTGCTGTGGTTGTGCAACTTAAGATGGTTTACACTGTTCTTTCAAATTGCTGGCTTCCATCTTGGAACCCATCTCTTCTAGGGAAGAAACTAGTTAAAACATGGTGGGTACAGGTATAATTCACAGCCTCAATATTTTGCAGGGTTGTATGTCTAAAAATCCACTGGGATAGTGATGGTGATTTGCAACCTGTCCTTCCCACGCCCAACCTTACAGTAGATGGTGTATAACTTCAGGGTATATTCAAAGATCTTTTTCGAAGTTGTCCATCACAATTTTTTTAGGTACATAAAAGATCTTGAACATTTTGTAAAGTCAGCCTTCTTGCTTCATGTCAGATCCAATCATTATAACACTCAACTTTGAGGAAAAAATATAAACCTACTGTGTAAATAGGTCAAAGCAGATTTTGAGAGATGTCCTGCCTCATGTGAAACATGCTCCCACTCTAAGTAAGCTTACCTCCATGGTTCGCTAAAGCTCATCTTGCCAATAAGGGATATTCAGCCTGAAAAATGGAAGCCTGTCACCCAGCTGCCTTTGATGATGGATAATTAAGAAGGGGCTTATTAAAGGCTATTGTCAGTAAATTGATAAGGGTCAATGCAGAGAAGCAGCAGCACATGGAAGCAAGTCTGGTGTTTAGCCAATGCAAGCTATGCTAACCAAATCGTGTTCTGCTAGAAGAGCCAGAACAATAGAAGAAATCCTGTGGGGCAGACCAGACGCACCTGGTATACAATGTGTGCAACTCAAGGAGATTTTATTTACATGTGTCACCAAAAAGGGAGCTTTAATTTCTCACCATTTCTAGAAATCAACTTACGCCATTTACTCCGGTGGGAAGGCAGTCAGCCATACGGGAGAATCTTAAACAGTTCTATCCAGGCTCAACAGTGGCTTATTGTCTCAGCATAAAAACACTTGTTTAAATATTAAACAGTGAAATCTCGCCTGGTCATTAAAACCCATAAAAAGAGAACAGGACGGAAATTGGTTAATAATCTTAGACTTTGGCCAACTGAGTGGCTGGAATGCCATTTGTCTTGGTGGCATGTCACCCACCCAGAGGAAGCCCTGTGCATCACAATCCCAGCTTCGTTCTCACACAATGTTTATAGTGCTCTTGTGATACGTGACTTTCTTCTCATGAAACGTGCAGATGCTGATTAAAAGCACTTTCAGTTTTCTCAAAGACTCTTTTGAATAACTGCGAGAGTCTGGATTCTAAATTTCTGTTTACCACATATAGCATTTTGATTTAGGAAAGACATACGGAATAAACTCCTTCTTAAATCAAATCTGAATCAGTTAAAATTTACCAGGACCCTTTTTTTTTCATTTCCATTCCATTCCAAAGTATTATCAGATATCCACAATGAGCTTGTCTTCCATTTAACAGGGAGTGGGAAGGCTGGGAAGGCGGTTTCCCTAACACATGTGCCGCATATTATCTCACCAGAGGAGACTACACCCTAGTTAATGTGTCATCCTAATCCTTTCTGCTGAAACGGCTTTACCAATATGGCTATCTACCACTATATCCATCACTGATATCTTCCTGAGGTCTTCTTACCATTTCTGTCAAATATAATGTTAACTAAAGAAGAAAGATGTCAGGCCATGCTTTTCAATCAGTGACCCACCCAGATCTGAAACTCTTTCTCAAAACAGTGGTAATCTCAGAATGAAATTCTGTCATCACTTTATCAACAAAAACTTTATGGCTTCTTTAAACACCTTAAAGGAGGTAGTATATAGATAGTATATCAATGAGGGGTGGCTATTTTGTTAAAAAGTACTTGATATTTTTGCATTGGAATGTGATCACTTGGATTTAGTATAAATATATTTTCCTAACAAGCATTAAACAACATTTGATAGTGTCCTGTTGGCAGTGGTGTGAATTTATTTTGTGATGCAGATGAGGTTGGATGTCCCAGTTTCCTTTACTTAAACAGTTACTTACTGAGCACATACCATGTGCCAGGCACAGTTCTAGATGTGAACTACGACAAAACGTAAGATCCCAAGAGAGTGTGGCATGCTGGAAGCCAAGAGAAGAAGGTATATCAAGGAGAACAGAGCAAGCAAGTATAGCAGATGCTACTGGGAGTATGTCATGCGGCATGAGGATCGAGAGTTGAATACGGATTTAACAAGGTCATTGCTGACCTAGTTGAGAAGAATTTTAGAGTAGTTGGAGTGAGAGTGGAGAGGGTGAAGGACTGAATGGAAAAGCTTGCAAAGGAAGGGAGAAGAGAAATTGATAAAAGTTCTGAAGAGGTTTAACTTCAAGGAGATTTTAAGAAGTAGGGCCATAGAGAGTAAGTTTGGTCAAGAGAATGTTTTGTTTTTTGGGTTTTTTCTTAAGATGAGAGAAAATAAAAGCAGGTTCATAAGCTAATGGGAATGTAAAATAGATGGTATAGAAAAGAGAGGAACAATTGCCTTTTACTCATTGTATGGTTGTTTGACGATTCATATGTAGAAAAAGGCAAAAGCTATCCCAAAAGCTGAGAAGGAGAGATACATTGCTTATCATAAAAGCACAGCAAGCAGCAGAAATCAAGTTGTACAAGTAGGGGATTATAAAACAAAGTTAAAACCTAAACTATGTTTTAATATGAATAAATTTGCTGAGTCCACAACCAGTATGCAGCTTGTAACTGTAGCAATTTTGAGCTATACACTAGAGATTGTATTTTCACACCAATATCTTATTTATCCAGGATGTTTAAGAGATAGAATGTTTTAGCTAAGAGAATTGTGCTGTTTACCTAAGGCAGATTTCAATATTGTAAAATACGCTTAACCCTAAAACTGAACCAAGTAGGCTTGAGTCTTTTATGATTTAGATGATACCTTCAGAGGTTGCAAGGAGTCTCAGGCTTAATATTATGAATGCTGTAAAATACTGAGTGAGTATCATACATAGGCAGATGGATTCATTTTACACCAACTCTTTTATACTAATCTGTAAAGGGCCAGATAGTACATAATCTCAGCTTTTCAGGACATATGGTCTCTGTTGTAGCTACTCTACTCCACCATTGTAGCTTGAACATAACCATAGACAATACATAAAGGAATGGGCTTATTCCTATAAAATCATATTTACAAAGGAAGACAGAGGACTGGACTTGGACCATGGGATGTAGTTTTCCAAACCCCTACCCTAGAAGATGATTTATTGAAAGAAATCTCTTAATATCAGACAGTATCATATTATGGTTAAGGCTTCAGAGCTTTAGGTAGCCTCCAATGTTGCTTCTTTTTGGAAGTTGTGCGTCTGACATAAATAAATCTGTGACGTAAAAGTATTGCTGTATTAAGTTCTCAGGTTTTAGAGCCAGTGAAAGGTGATTTGGGTGAGCTTGTGCAAGTCACTTAATCTCTTTAAGCCTAAGTTTCCTCATCTGTAAAATGAGGATAACATCCATTTCATGAGGTGGTTGTGAAGAGTTATGAGTTTTTTTGGTTGAGTGCTTATTTTACTTATATGGCACGTCTCCCTGGATTTTGGCTCTTTGTCTTAAATGCTGAGTATGAAAATTTTTACTTAGAGTTTTTCTAGCATCCGTAGTTTAGAAGCCGCATAAGTGGAGATTTTCTGTAAATCTCTTAGATAAGAGACAAGACCACCAACTTCCACTGCCTCAAACCTCTTCATCCTACCTTGATCTTCTAGGTCAAATGAAAATTATTAGTCTTACTGTGGACGTTCCTCAAAGCTAGTGATAATGTCTCTGAAAGATTTTAATCAGCTTCAGTTCTTTGGTTCTTTGGTATGGCAAACAGTTAAAGTCCTCATGAGGATCTTCCTTTGTGTGGGCTACTGTGTTGAGATGTGGCCACTCCAGATGGAATCATGGGATACAAGGTCCTGTTTGTAAAAGTGATCCTGGCTCTTGGCTGTGTGAATTACAACTGGCTTTTTTCACTTGAGTCTGTCTGGACATAAAATACTAGGCAAATGGATGTTCACATTCTCATGCCTTCTAGAATGGCTGGAGATTTGGTGAGGCACACTCTGCCCAGGGCCTGGGTGATTGAAGTTGGTTTTCACCCAGCTGGATAGGACTTGCCACATCTATGTCTAACTTAATCCTACAAAGTGATGGAGGTGCAGGAAGAATCGGTCCCAGCAAATGAAGTAAACTCAACTCCTCTTTCATCCCCAGTAAGGATACCTACTCCATTCAGCACTGGGAGTCACTGCAAACTTGGGGAGCAAATGGGTAATCTCTTTGAACTTGCGTGGCCAATGATGAGTTACAAGTAGAAGATACAATCACTTTAAGCCAGGATACAATTCAGAAGATGCCTTTATAAGACATACCGTTTTTGCCCCCATGTTACAGATCAGGAAACCAAAGTACAGAGAGGTTAAGTATCTTAGCAGGTGAAGTGTCCTTCAGTTACTTTGTGCTCAAAAACATCCCTTCAAGGCCATTACACTGGACGCTCCATCAGGAGGGTCATTGCTCCTCCTGACTTCCACAGTGCTTACAGATTGCACTGTCATTGTCTGTTTCCTTGTCCCAGGGCTTAGTACAGTGTCTGGTGCTTAGTAGGGGGTCCATGATCTTTTGATGAATACTTGCAGGAATAAATATCATCAATGATATTAAGTGAAGGTACTCATGCAAGAAAAAACTGGCTGAGACAATATTTAAAATAAAGGGGAATACTTACTCAAACTCACCAAGAGGAACACATTAAATGTATACAGCTTTTGTGTATGTTAATCCTACCTCAATTAAAAAAATAAAATCAAGAGGAGTCATTGCTGTGAGGAGATTCATTGGTAAACACTGTGTATTATTTCGGTTGTATTAAGTACTCCCCATCCCACACGTAGCATAACTCTATTACAAAAAATAAAATAAATAAGCTCAGCAAGACGTCAAAGGGACAATAAGAACAGGCGCTAATAGGGACAGAGGGAAGAGACTGCTCCAAACCTTTTGTATTGTTCATTCCTCCCTCATTTACTGCTATTCCCAAGTCACGTTCCCTTCTAAGGAAGTGAGAAGAGATGCTCACTGTATTTCCCTTCCTTCGTTACTTATCTAGATGGGTAGCAAGTCCATTGGACAGAGGTTATGTCTACACTCTACGAACCTTTCAAAAATATTGACATTATAGGTGGGGGCCAATCCTTGTTCACAACCCTGATGTACCAGAGAAAAGAACACAGAGTCTGAAGGGACTGACCAGCTTCCATTTGTGCTCAAGTTAAACTTTCCACCCCGATGCCAGACCACAAAGAACAGAGTGCCCCAGAAGCTTCCTGGAAATTGAGCCGCACTGAGATGACCTTAAGTCTGTGTTGTCTTGGAGACTGTTGTAATGTGTTGGAATCAACCACGGGGCTGCGTGTCTGCTGCTGCTGACCTTGCCAAAGGGAAGGGCAAGGTCAGGAGGCTAGGGAAGAACCAATTCTGTGTGGCATATTGATTTGGAAGATATGTTTACACATGAAACCTCTTTTTGGTGCCTCCATTTTCCAACTAAATGATCACCTCTCCGAAATTACAGCACAGTTGCATCTGTTCTCAGAGAAGGATTGTATTATGACAGACGAGAAGAGCTGCTGTGATTAAAAACGCTGGATGTTGAACAGAACTTACTCTCCATATCTGCAAGTTAGGCATTAGATGTGATCAACTGCCATCAAGAGGACCTGGCTTGCCTTTCTTTCCTGCCAAGCCAAGAGTGGTGTCCTCCATCTCTTTCCTTCCATACCATTAAAGGAAGACCAGTTCTTAGCACTGAGATACTGCTCTTGGATCTAAGTTTCTTCTTCCATTGCCCTTGCCTCAAATGAAACCTTGGAAATCTCAGCCCAGCTGGCCGTAACAGGGATTCTTAGATCCTTATTACTTATTCTTAAAAAACAAAGAACGTGCTATTTACCAGGTAGTAAAGAACACCCAAACTCCTTAAACATCATTTTTACAATAAGGGAAGCACTTGTCAGCCTCCCAGTCTTTTCAGATATGATTCCTGAAAGGGACATTCTTTCATTCTTTTCTCCCTACAGGCATAAACATTCTGCATTTTAAACTTGAAACATACAATGTTATCTACTTCTGATGTCTTATGTAACTTTTCAGGAATGCTGCAAGACTTTCCGGGCTCCATGAGGTTGGGAATGGGGAATGGAGAGAAGGGGACTGGAGGTACAGGGGAAGCATGAGGAGAGGGAAAAAAAATCAAGTGTTTCCATACATCACTGCATTAGCTGTTTGTGACAAGAAGTTATTGCAATTAAGATACAGGCCGGATGTGTGGGCTAAACAGTCTCAGCTGATATCACAGGCATTTATTGATAATAAAAACTTGGAGGAAGGGAGCTGGAAAATTGTTGTCTTTAGTGGTTTCCTAGGCAAGAGGACAAACCATATGGATTAATCAAAAAAATGACTCTACCTTATCTAGGAGGAGAGAAAACTGTTTATTTTACTGCAAAAGGAATGTTTCTGTCAAGTTTTAAGTGTCAATCTTCTAGGCTAGGGCTTCACATTGCACACTCCACAACATGAGTACATTGTCTTGCTCTAAACAATCATTTTTAAGTTGCTAAATGACCTGGCAAATAGCCCCAGCTATAAGAATGAGGGATAAACATTCAGATCACATCCAGAAATGCTTGATTTTGTGGGCTACTTGAACCCAACTAAACATGAATTTGCCTGTCAGGAGAATAAGTAAATGCCCCCTCTAGACCTAATGAATTAAACTGAATTTCATTTGAAATCATGCTATTTTCAAGCAGACACTATCAGGAAAAAGCCTAAAAAAATGTTCTGGATGTCCTTCGGAAATGCAGTGGTAAGTTAATGTGAATTACTAGTGAAAATCAGAAACTTTGGGAGACTAGTTTAAAAGTAAAATATAAGAGTAGAGTACCTCAGCCATGCAGAATCCAGTGACATGAAAAGATGTCGATGTCACTAATTATTAGTGCATTGCAAATCAAAACCACAATGAGATATCACCTCACGCTCATCAGAATGGCTGTTATTAAAAAGACAAGAAATAACAAGTGTTGAAGAGGATGTGGAGAAAAGAGAACCCTCATACAGTGCTGGTAGGAATGTAAATTGGTGCAGCCACTGTGGAAAATAGTATGGAGAGTCCTCAAAAAAAAAAAAATAGAACTACCACATGACCCAGCTACTTCACTCCTGGGTATTTATCCAAATAACACAAAATCATTAATTTGAAAAGATGCACTCACCCCTACATTCATCGCAGCATTATTTGCAATAGCCAAGACTTGGAAACAACCTAAGTGCACATCGATAGATGAATAAATAAAGAAGATGTGGTATATATATCTAATGGAATACTACTCAGCCATAAAAAGACAAAATCTTGCCATTTGCAACAACATCGATAGACTTTGAGAGTAATATGCTAAGTGAAATAAATTAGATGGAGAAAGACAAATACCATATAATTTCACCCATATGTGGAAGATAAACAAACAAAAAACACATTGATATGAGAACAGATTGGTGGTTACCAGAGGGAAAAGGGGGAAGCGGGAGGGTGAAAGGGGTAAAGAAGCACATTTGTATGACGATGGATGGCAATCAGACTTTTTTATTTTATTTATTTATTTATTTATTTATTTTTTGAGGAAGATTAGCCCTGAGCTAACATCTGCTGCCAATCCTCCTATTTTTGCTGAGGAAGACTGGCCCTGAGCTAACATCTGCGCCCATCTTCCTCTACCTTGTATGTGGGACGCCTACCACAGCATGGCTTGCCAAGCAGTGCCATGTCCACACCTGGGATCCCAACTGGCGAACCCTGGGCCATCAAAGCGGAACGTGCAAACTTAACCACTGAGCCACCGGGGTGGCCTCGGCTATTAGACTTTTGATGGGAAACATGATGTAGTCTATACAGAAGTCAAAATATAATGATATGTAACTGAAATTTATATAATGTTATAAGCCAATGTTCCCTCAATAAAAAAATTGATAGAGTACCTAAGATAAACCCTAAACAGAGAGTAAAACTTTGGAAATATCAATATCCTGCACAGAGGAACACAATGGTAGAGTAGAGAAAGAGCATGAAGTTTTCCAGAGAGTTAAACTTCAAGATCTTTTACTTAAAAACTAAATGGTGCGTGTGAAATGAGCCTTCGTAATCAAACTTTACCACATCTTCTTTGCCTTCCTAAAGAAGGCACTTTGGAAATTTCCACATTTCAGATTTTTCTTGGATGAACCTGTCACCTTGTTTGCTATACCATTCTCTATAGCAAGAATAAGAAAGTCAGGTTACTTATGGCCAATAAAACAAAAATTGGACGAAGATGGTTCCTTGAAGGGTATTTATCTACATAAAAAATATCGTTCTCCTGGATTATTGAATCAATATACATATGGACTCATGATTATGCAAATTGGGAAATACCTCATTGGGGTTTTTATCACACTCAGAATAGCTCAAATCTAGCTTGTATCAGCTCACATACTTTCTAGAAATCACTCTGGTAACTCCTTTGGGTTGGAACAAATCTAAAATTACAATAAGAATTTAGGTTGCTTCCGGAAAAGCTCCAATAATAGCTGAGGGTCAGGGAATTCAGATCACTGGTTCCAGCTTTAAAGATTTAGATAACTTTAGTGTCAATTCTAGTTGTGAAGCAGCCCATGTTGAATTTACCTGGGCCATGTAAAATTACAATGTTCTCATAGAAGATGAAGTGCATATCTATTAGAAACAAATATTTAAGCTCTCTTGGTCTCTGGAGAACTCCTGACAGGAAGGCACTCAGTAGAGAGGGCCCGGTTAGTATCATCTACTCTTTCTGAAGGATAGAATGGTCTCTCCTCCAGCTCTGCTTCTCCTCTTTCCATCAGCAAGTTCTAATCAGGCAACGAGATGTGGTATTCTGTTTCGACCCAGCTGACAAATATGTTTTTTAATAGATACATATGAAGAAAATAACTTTCTTAGATACAGAGATTCATGTGTGTCATAGACGAAGCACAAGACCCAGTAACTGGGGCCCTGCACCTTGAAGCAGCTGCATTCTGATGAGGTCCTCTTTCCCTGGCAATGACAGCTCTGCAGACAAACCCTCAACTCCCTTGAATGTCACAGAGCAAAATACATAGGCAACCATAGAGGGGATTTATCTGGGTATGTTTACAGAATCTTCCTGTAGTTTTTCTCCTACAAGAGGAGAAATAGGAGATTTGTAAGATTTTCCAGATATGAGACACACAATTGCACAGCTTAGAGGCTCTTAACTCATGTGTCTGTTCTCTTATTTCTAGAGTGTCTTGACAGGGTTCTTATGGAAGTTTCCAAAAACATTGACCATTAAATGGCCCAAGCCATTAGTGTGACTCATGCCACTAGTCACTTACATGTGAAGGTACACACGTACATTTACAGGTAGATCACACTTTTTGGGGAGCTGAGGGGAGGGAAGACTGTACAGCTGTCCAATATCTTATTCCCTGTTGTGCACTTAACACAATCTCCATAAAGGAAACAAATGTCAGTAAAGCCCCACTGCTCAATGTAGTCCCTCTCTTCCCTTTGCATTACGTGTTCCCTTGACAGACATGTCTGATAGAGACTAGACAGAGCCAATTGCAGGGGGAGTTGGCGTAAATGGACACTTGCCTCCATTTTTATAAGTGATAGCTAGTGTTACTGGAGTGTTCCATCTCTCTGGTTAGGACAATGGAGGCAAACTAGATTACTCTCCTTGTTCTAATGTAAAGAGACGAACTCTGCCCCGTCTTCCCAAGGTCTACAGGTCTACATGCTATTCCTCGTGGTTTGGGAGTAATAGTAATAGTAACAGTAATAATAGTAAAGTCATGCAATCTGGCAGCTCAGTCTCTTTCAGGAATTGGACTGAATAACCACAGAGGACTGTGGACTCCTAAAGGGCAATTTAACACCAGTTAATGATAGAGAACGTAATTAATGGCATCAATTAAGGCTAAAAGTAACCAAAACACCCATAGCATGAACTTACCCTTTCTTTCCCTACAGGGGGAACTCAATTCCCTTACCCCCACAGGTAAGCCCTGTGAGAAGGAGTCAGGGAGTGCTCTCAGAAGGACCTCCAGGTGTGTGCTCTGGACAGAAGCCTCCCACTGGCATCGAGGTGGAGCTGCAAAGATGCCACCTCCCTCAGGAAGGCCATGGAAGTTTCCCACTGGACATAAACTCTGCTGTGGAAAAGATCGAAGGAGGAGGATTGGAAACCTATAAAGCTGTGTTGTGTGAGGCTTGATTTACTTATGTCGGAGAAGTTTTTTTTCCGCTGTCTAAGGAGGTCTTTCTCAGTATTATTCATTAGGGACTGTATAAGTGGAGTGCTGTGTTCTTGCTTCTTTCTAACTGTAGGAATTTACTGATACATCCAGCACTGATTTCATCTGTCAAGAAAGGGAGCTCCAGGGGCTGGCTCCGTGGCCGAGTGGTTAAGTTCGCGTGCTCCGCTGCAGGCGGCCCAGTGTTTCGTTGGTTCGAATCCTGGGCGCGGACATGGCACTGCTCATCAAACCACGCTGAGGCAGTGTCCCACATGCCACAACTAGAAGAACCCACAATGAAGAATACACAACTATGTACCGGGGGGCTTTGGGGAGAAAAAGGAAAAAAATAAAATCTTTAAAAAAATAAATAAATAAATAAATAAAAAAAAAGAAAGGGAGCTCCAAATCTCTCAAGACAAAGACATCACCTCCCCTCCATCACACCCTGGTGGAAAATAATTGTTTCCTCCTCTGTGCTGCATGTTGATATCATTTTTGCAAGTGATGGTGACTGTCCCTCTTGTATTGGAGTTAGTGGAAATGCATCTTTCTCCTCCACTGGCCTGTAGGCACCTTTAGAGTAGAAAGCCTGCGTTGACTTTTTGGTAGCATTTCCCAGCAATTCCCAACCTTCCTCACACACAGGCATAATTATTAGCTTAGAAGATTTTTTCTTTCAAACATCAGCAGCTTTCTCTAGAAAAAAGCAGTAGTGGATCCCAAGACACTCTTGGGTAATGAGAAAATGCACCTACCTAGCCCTGCAGACCCAAGATTGCCCGAAGAGACTCTAGCCTTTCTGGAAGGAGAGGTAGTAAGAATGTCCTAGAATATTTAAAGAGACACTTGCTTAAATAAAAGCACCATAAACGGGCAACTGATCTGAATAAAAGAAAGTATTTTCCTGATTTTAACATATCACAGCAAACTTTGTTTTTTTATCCCCAAATTAAATTATTATACACTGAGTAGCATTCTTATAATTATATGTAATTTACAACATGTCTAGAAAGAGGAACTAATGAACCAACATTTTGTTTTCTCTCCACATGAAACAGATCAGGAGGAAAAAAAGGGTTGATGTTTACAAAACATGAAACCCTCAATTGCAAATATTTTGTGTTAAAAATATCTGGACTTTTGATGTATAGGTACAGTTATGAACTAAAAGGTCAAAAATTATAAGAATGGGCACACTCCCTAAAATGGACCAGAAAGACAAAAACCTTAGACAGACATCCAAGATTAGAATCAGAGTGATTTTACTCCATTTCTGTGCAGTCTGGGCCTAAATCCAAACCTGAAAAATTGTAATCTCAGCAAGTCCCGCTCTGAAAGATAGGTTGAATGTCCCCTGGCGAACTCCTGGGTCTGAGAGCATGTGAGGATTAGCAGGCCACTTTAACAATGAATCTCATTGAATTGGTCTCCCCACCTCTATAGACATCAATTGTCTCTGTGGAATTCTGACAATAATCCCATATAGTAGCCAAAATGGAAAGTGTATTGTCCAATAAAGCTTCCAGAAAAAAACTTTGAATATGCAGGCTCCCCAGCATCCTATGGGGAAGGTTAACCAATGTTACATTTAGATCTGTACCTGAGGCCCTGACTCAAGGAGAGAGACCCCGGAAGTGGAGAATATACATGCAGGTGGATACAAACAGAATGATGCACATTTCCATTCACACTCAAAACAGAAGACAGCACAAATGGGAGAACAATGCTTGCTAGAAGAGTCTACATTTTGTTTTCAGAGATGCCTATTTCTGATTACATATTCATTTTTACTCGAATTCAATATTATTTTCATCTCTGGTTATAATCTATGGGAAAAGTCTTTTCATTCAAGCACTTGATATGCAGAACTGTTTTTCACAAAAGACAGAAGGAAAAATTGGAAGTATTCATTTAAAAAACTCTTCATAATGATCCTAGACTGAGAGTTACCAGACGATTTATTTTTGATGGTTTTGAAAACAGGCGTGTTGTTTGAGCATGGCTTTTCTAAGGCCAGCAGACCCGCCTACCGAAAATCATGATTATGAGAGAAAACCCAGAAGAAAAGTTAGGCAAGTATTCTTACTTTGTGAAATTGTGGTTATTTATTTGGTTGTTAGCATCTGCTCTATAATTTTCTCAGGATCACTGTGAATATCAAATTAGATAATATATGAAAAGCACTTTTGCAAGTTAAAAATGCTATAAAAATGTGCTGTACTATTATAAAGAGGCTTCCCTATAACTATCAATTTGACACTTTATAAAACCTGTTTATCACAAAACAGAAATCTAATAGCAGTCTTTGAAATCCGTTTCCAGAGTTGTCTTGAGACTAGACTTTCCAAATAGAAATTTGTTAAAGAAAAAATCGTTTTATGTTCTTCTTCCCCATCCTTACCCCACCAAAAAAGTTAGAATATTTTTCAAGATATACCCATTCAAAGCCCTAATGACTAGCTGCCAAGATTGAATTGATGTAGACCAAATTCCCTAAGAGAGATACTATTAAGTGTGAATTTCCAACCCATTCCTCTCTTAGTTTGTAATACATTCATTCAGAAATACTGTTATTTCATGAAACTGACTTCCTCATAAGTCTTCATGAAATCAGCATTAAATATTATCTCCCTTTGCTTAGGGGAAAGGAAATGTCGTGTACTCTGCCAACAGCGAGTTACACAAAAAAAATTCAACTTTAAAAATAACAAGACATTGGGAACTGGGGAAAGAACGGATCTCTAGATGTCTTGAGAATGCAATGAGATAAAACAAGGAAAATATATTTTTTCCTGTGTCATATTTTATTTATTTTTTAGAGTAGTTTTAGGTTTAAAGAAAAATTGAACAGAAAGTATAGAGAGTTCCCATGTACTCCTTCTCTCCTGCCCTCATTTTCCCCTTTAATTAACACTTTGCATTATTGTGGTGCATTTGCTATAATTAATGAGCCAATATTGGTACATTATTATTAACTGAAGTCCACAGTTTACATTAGGGTTTACCCTCTGTGTTATATATTCTCTGGGTTTTGGCAAGTGTATAATGCCATGCATCCACCATTACAGCATTGTACAGAGTAGTTTCACTGCCCTAAAAATTTCTCTGTTCCACCTATTTATCCCTCTCTCTTCCCTACTCCCTGGCAATGATTCATCTTTTTACTGTCTCCACAGTTTTTCTTTTCCAGAATCTCATATAGTTGTAATCATACAATATGTAGCCTTTTCAGATTGGCTTCTTTCACTTAGTAATATGTATTTAAGGTTCCTCCATGTCTTTTCACGCTTCATAGCTCATTTCTTTTTTGTCATCAGTGCTATCGAGTGGGTTCCGACTCCTAGTGACCCTGGCTACAGCAGAGCAGAACCCTACCCAGTTTGTGCCCCTCGCTCTCTGGTATTATATCAGACAATGCTCCGCTGCTATTCAGAGGGTTCTCATGGTCATTTTTTTGGAAGTGGGTGGCCAGGTCTTTCTTCCTAGTCTGTCTTATTCTGGAAACTCCACTGAAAACTGCCCACCAGAGGTAACCCTGCTGGTATTTGAAGTACTGGTGGCACAGCCATCAGCAACACGCAGCCACCAAAGTGTGACAACCAACAGATGGGTGGTGTGGTTTCCTGACTGGGAGACGAACCCAGGTGGTGGCCTGAGAGCACCGAATCTTAATCATCAGACCACCAGGGCTGGTTTAATTTCCTTTAATCGCTGAATAATATTCTCTTGTATGGATGTACCACAGTTTGTTTATCCATTTACCTACTGAAGAACATTAGGTTGCTTCCAATTTTTAGCAATTATGAGTAAAGCTGCTATAAACATTCATGTGCAGGTTTTTATGTGAACATAAGTTTTCAATTCCTTTGGGTAAATACCTAGGAGTATGATTGCTGGATTGTACAATAAGACTATGTTTACCTTGTAAGATACTGCCAAATTGTATTACAATGTGGCTATATGAAAGAAATATTTTAAAAATATTTTTGGAAGCAGCAAAAAGACATATATTGATGATATGAATTTATTCATCATTCATACATTGCAAGATATTGGAGATAAATTAGATAATAGAAAAGAGTCTATATTAAGGGAAAGCCTAATACTATTTAAACATGAAGAAGAGACAAACACATATTATTTTAACATATTACATAAACCTCGATGTAACTAACCAATACCATTGTACATCTACCCTAGAACAGTGCCTGGCACATGGTGGCCAATGATGAGCGACACTATTTGCAAATATTATTCCCCTCTTTGTTTTTACTTTATCTCGTCTGCCTTCCTGAGTCTCAAAATCCTTTAGCCTGAAACAAAATCCCCTCCAAGAGCCGCCTGCTATTGTCATGGCATCAGCACCATGTCTGCCAAAGAGCCATGAAAACCACAAGGGTTCAGACAATGCACTATGCATTCTTCCCCTATCACCGGGCTGGATCCATGTCCTTGCTAAAGCAAAATTATTTACGTGGCTGATTCCATTGTTGTTGCTGTCAGGATCAATCTTTTGGATTGTCACAGTTGGTAGCAGCCCCCACTCTTTTCCCCAACCACTCAGCTACCATCCTATTCCCCTCCACAATAAATGTGTACATACTCCCTGGGAGCAGAACTTCCTCTCTTCCTCCTTCCTTCCATTTTGCCTTCTTCCCTTAATTTTTTGAGTGCAACTTTGCAGGGTGATAGACATAAATAATACACTGCTCTGTCTAGAAGAGTCCAAGTTTCATAAAGAGCGACAAACATATAATCAGAAAAGTGCAAGACCATGTGTTCAGTGAGATGTGACCAAAATGCTCTCCAACCATAGAGAGGGGGTGAGATTTGAGCTGAGCCTTAAGTGTGGGTAGATGTCTGGTTAAAACAGAAGAGGGCGTGGAGGGTAAGACTGAATGAGAAATGAGTCCTCCTGATTAACAGATTCCTGCAGAAGAAGTTTAAAAAGTAGCTGGCTAGAAAGAGGTAGTGATGTGGAGAAAGCAAAGAGCATATTAGAACATTCTCACAAGGCCTTCCCTAAGGAGGAGAGACCCAGCACAGCCAGAGGCCACTGAGACCGGGCAGGGTGCCCTCTGGTATCCTCCCACCCCCAGGACCTTGAGATGTATGTTTGTCTATGTGTGAGGGTCACTTACTCTCCAATTTCACCTGAGGCAAGCCCTGCTTGCTGTGAAGAATAAGCCTTATTATTCTGTGTAGCTCAATATACACGTATATAGAAATAAGGTACCACTTGTTGGAAATCAAAACTGAAATTAAGTACCCTTGGTTCTTCAGATGGAAGAACCAAATCAATGCTTTAGTTTCCTGGACCAGAATCATCAGCATCACCAGGAACTTATTAGAAATGCAAATTTCCGGGCCCCACCCCAGCTCTTCTGAATCCAAGATTTTGGAGGTGGGGCCCAGAAATCTATGTTTTAACAAGTTCTCCAGGGAATTCTGATGCCTGCTAAAGTTTTAGAGCTGTTGCCTTAGACGACTGTAGTTGTCAATGAGAGGAAGACTGAAATTTTAATCAAGGCTTTGTTTCTATCATTAATAAACCAGATTCTAACTAAAGAAAAAAAACACATCTAACTCTAGGCAGGCGACAATTTCAGGATTTTCATGCAACTGGTACTGAGCAATAGAGTTAAACTAACCTAATCTCTTGCTCCACTTTCTTGAGATAAAGCAAATCTTCTGGACCTATGCAAGAGTATAGAAAGCATAATAAAGGTCACAGAACTGTAAAATTTACAGTGCTTTATTTATCCATGTTGACAGTTCAGTTGTAAATGTTTATAGCACCTCATACACCACATGAGAAAATACATCAACTCGTGTGAAAGACAACAGTAATCAAGGCTTGAGAAATGCTTACAGGGGCTGGGGGCTCACCACCATAAAGTCAGAGAAAGGGGGCTAAGGGCCAAGCTGTATTGGTAAATATTTACAAGCAAATCACTGAAGAATAAGAGAGGTTCTATTATAGTCGAGAGGCAACAGGTCATTTTTGAATAGTGGCATCTGAAACTGGAAACAAATTTGTTGCTGGAATACAAATTGGAGGAAATTGCTTTTGTGGGAAAACATTTCCTCTCCTCAGTGGGTTTCTCTTTTGTGTTCTGCTTGTGCAGATCGTGGAATTTCAGAGGCAACTGGCATCTCCTGATAGGGGCCTGGCGTCTGTTCCAAGCTCCCCATGGTGGCCTTAGGCAACGTGCTTTCTCCCCGTGTCTGCTTTTTCTCACCGAAGATGGTTACCTTGCTACTTAACTCTCTGTCAAATGCTAGAGGATCTTCAGATAATTGTTTCTAAACACAGAGCAATAAAAAAAAGTGAGCCTGAGAAGCTCACTACATTTATCCCAATCTTCCCTTCTCCTTCCACTGTGAATTCATAATTCTAAAGGTTTTAAATCTTGGCCTTGAGCTTGATGTTCTCAGGAATTTTTAAACATAGAAAGGAGTTTGTGTCTCTGAAAAATATGAACAGCAGGGAACAAAGGCAGCTGCCCTTTTCTCCAAATAAGAATAATTACCAAACGTTGGCATCATGTGCAGGGGGCTCTTTTTAAAGGTGCCTATTGAGTCTACCTCCTCAGAAGTTCTCTGTCAGAGGTCATTCGAGCAGAGTTTGGAGACTATCCCAGAGTGAGGAGGAATGGAAATGGTGGAGGGTGCCTTATGTTGCTCGTTTCACACGTATGGTTAAGCTAGGAGTTTAGAGAAGAGAGAATACAGAGGAAGGTTCTTAAAAGTTGGTGGGGGAGAAAGCACTAACCACACACGAACAAAGTGTTAAATTGAACGTCATCAAAATTAAAAAATTCTGCTCTTCTGAAGACTCTATTTAGAAATGAAAAGACAGGTTAAACTGGGAGAAACTATTTGCAAGACATAGCTGATGAAGAATATCTAACATCTTGGATATATAAAGAACTCCTACAACTCAATAATAAAATGGCAAATAACCTAACTTAAAATGGCAAAAGGGGGGCCTGCCCTGTGGCGCAGTGGTTAAGTTCTGCATGTTCCACTTTGGCAGCCCTCGTTCACGAGTTCAGATCCCAGGCACAGACCTACACCACTTGTCAGCCGTGCTGTGGTAGCTACCCACATATAAAGTGGAGGAAGATTGGCACATATGTTAACTCAGGGCTAATCTTCCTCAAGCATAAAAAGAGAAGGGTTGGCAACAGATGTTAGCTCAGGGCTAACCTTCCTCAGCAAAAAGATTTTAATGGACATTTTACAAAAGGAGATATTTGAATGGTCCATTAGCATATGCAAAAAGTGCTCAAAATCAATAGTTGTCAGGAAAATGAAAGTTAAGACCACAATGAGATATCACTAAATATCTGCCAGAATGATTAAAATTAAATTTAAAAGACAACGCTGTATGTTGGTGTGGATGAGAAGCAACCAGCATTCTCAAACGTTGTTGGAGAGAGTGTAAAATACTACAACCACTTTGGAAGGAAAGCTGGCATTTTCTTATGGAATTAAATATACATATGCTCTATGACCCAGCAATTCCACTTCTAAGTATTTACCCAAGAGCGATGAAGCCCTGTGTTCACAGAAAGCCTAGTACACACAAAAATGTTAGTGACAACTTTAGTCACAATAGCCCCAAACTGAGAACAGTACAGTTGTCTGTCAGTAGGATAATGAACAAACAAATGGTACTATATTTATATAACAGGAAGAATTCATGGAATTCATATCCTATTCGGCAAAAAGAAAGGACAAACCACTGACACAGGCAGCATCGTGGATGGATCTCCGACACATGCTGAATCAAAGGCGCCTTACAGGAAAGCGTAGTAATAAATGATTCCTTTATGTGAAATCCTGAAACAGGCCAACAAATGTATGTTGGAAAAGAATCTGAACAGTGGTTACCTCTGGGAGGCCGGGCATGTCTATTTACTGAGAAGGCACATGAGGAAACGTCCTGGAGTGACGGGAATATTCTGTCTTAGTCAGTGCAGGTTGCCATAACAAAATACAACAGCTTGGACGGCTTCAACAACATTTATGTCTCACAGTTCTGGAGGCTGGGAAGTCCAAGATCAAGGCATTGGCAGCTGAGGTATCCCGTGAGGGCCAGGTTCTTAGCTTCGAGACAGCTGCCTTCTTACTGTGTCCTCACATGGCCAACAGAGAGAGCATTTCTCTGGTGCTTCTTCTCATAAGGACACTGATCCCATTGATGAGAGCTCTGCCCTCATAATCTAATGACCTCCCGAAGGCCCCACCTCCAAATACCATCACTTTGGGAATTAAGCTTCAAAATATGAATTTTGGGAGAACACAAACACTTAGTCCATAGTATATTTCATGTCTTGATGAGGTTTAGATTACATAGGTCTATGTATGCGTCAACTTGTGCATGCATTGTGCACTTAAGATCTGTCCATTCCATGTCTGTAAATTTACCTCAAAAGGGGGAAAAAAATAAGAAAATATTGAGAAAAAATTTCTGGAAGATTTGCCAAAAACATATATTCCTGGATCTTTTCTCCAGATATTCTGATCGGAGCTCAGGAAATAGTATTTTCTAAGCACCTTCGGACAACCATCAGCAGCTGCTCTGAGGTGTGCGCTGAGATCCAGTCCATACAGCGTGGTGCAGGTGTAGGCTAAAGAGGTGAAATTATCCTGTGCCCATTTCCTCCTCTACCTCACAACCTAACCCAAAAGGGCTAATGGCTAAGCAATGGGTTAATGACTAAAATGCTTAATGACTGAGTAAATTATGAAATATTTCAAGCATTACCAAGAAAACTGCATTGAAAAATTCTAGCAGTAGATGTTTAATTTCCCCTAAAAACATGAGAGTGCTGTGCTACGAGCTTTGGGGACACTACTTCTTTAAGGCATACTAGAACCTCGTGAGATAGATTTCATCCCACCTATTTTACAGGTGGAGAGGTTGAGGCTCAGAATTTGGTGAACTTTTCTTAGATCTGAGTCAGGGCCAGCTTCGTGGGCTTGGAAGCAGTGCTGCGGCTGCATAGGGCTCCCCACTCAGAAGGGGCCTGTGCTTGCGATCAATGCTCTGTGGTCTCCTCTTGACATTTTCAATATTTTATCATTGAATTTGTGTTTTTAAAGTGAAGTCCAAGGGGACAATGGAGCATGCGCCAGGATTGAAGCCTCAGCTTAGAAGTGGCCCTGGCTCCTGTAGCCTATCAGATACCACCACCTTCTCCTCTCCTCCCATCCTTGCGATTAGCCTCCACCCTATGACCAGGGCAGTGACCATTTGCATGGGGGAGTCCGATGTTCCACCATCACCATCAGTCCCCTGGAGGGCCTGCACACACACAAACAGGGAGGGTTGGGTCCTTGGGAGGAGCAAGGCAGAAGAGGTCTCTACCCTGGGCTGACAGTGCCATGCCATGTTTGGCAGGTGATGGCAAGAGCCACTCACCTGCTCCCAGTCCAGGTACGAATCCCATCCCAACCAGGAGGTTGCAACCCCTTGGGGATTGCCCATCGGCTGTGAGTTGGGGAGGTGGGCTTGTGGGAAGAGGAGATTGAGTTCCCTACCTCAGTTAGGACCCAAATTTTCATTTTGCTCTGGCCCCTGCAAATTATGTAGCCAGCACTGCACAAAGCTAATAAACACCAGACTATGCTTTGAACCCAAGTCTGCCTTATTCCAAAGCTCCTGCTATTAACAACAGCTATGTTTAAGGCATTCTGTCAGGTCCTATAAAGTATATAGATAAGAATCACTTGCAGTTCCTTACATCAGGGAGCTTACAACTACAATTCTTGCCCTTCACATAAAATATAGGCTAAAGAGGCAATGAATAAGTAAAAGGCAAATTGTCATATGGTGTGACAAATGCAGTGACAGGAATAAGCAGAGAGTATCATGGAGGAATAAATGCAGAGCATCTAACTTAACTTTGGAGGTCAGGGGAAGCTTCTTGGAGGAGTTGACATGCTAGCTGTAACCTAACTGATGAGATGGACATGACTAATGAAGAGTGTAAGGGGCAGCAGATACCAAGGACTGGCAAGATAGAGTGTGTTTGGGGAACACTATAGTTCAGTCAGCATGTCTCCAGCTTGGAAAAGAGAGCTGGACTTGGGGGAAGGGACAAGAAAGGAAGCTGGACAATTGGCAGGCACTGGATGGTGAAGGGCCTTGTGAGACAAAGGAGGGAGCTGCAGAATCACTGGACTATTTTAAAGGAGTGAATGATGTGATAAGATTTACATCTGGAGGAAATCACTGTGGTGATCAGGTTAGTGAACTAATTCAACTTCTATTTACCTGCCAGTATCCCTAAACCATGAGACAGAAAAGATGATAGAAGGAGAATAAACTAATAATAACATTAGAAAACAGGAAACAGTATCAGCGGTGGATCTGTGATTTTGAGGAATTCCTGGAGAATAAAAGTATAAAAGAAAATGTACTCGCTCCTGTGTCCAGAATATACCTCAGGGGAGGAAAACGCTACAGAAGTTGGAGCAACTTTGGGGAACTCCCAGCTCAGAGTCAAAGGACCCAGGGAGGAAACATCATGGAACTCACAGTGGTTGTGGTCGGAGCCCCTGGGACCTGGCCCTTCATGACTTCCTTCCTCGTTTTGGGCTGCACATAAGCAGTCATGGTGTGCACTCAGCACTGAATAAGTGAGGGTGGACACTGCAGCCAGGAAGATGCAGAAGCACTCCAGGAAAGATACTGGCCTCTCAGAAAAACAGGACTCTCTTTCTCTTCCTGGCTTATTTCACTTAGCACAATGCCCTCCAGATTCATCCACGTTGTCGTAAATGGCTGACTAATATTCCATTGTGTGTGTTTGCATATATACATATATATATATACACACACACACATATATAAAATTTTCTTCGGGAATGGGATTGCTGGATCATATGCTAGTCCAATTTTTAATTTTTTTTGAGGAACTATCATACTATTTCCATAATGACTATAGTTAATAATATGAATACTTGAAATAATATTGAATACTTGAAAGTTGTCAAGAGTAGGTATAAAGCAATCTCACCAGACACAAAAAAGCTGCCTTTGTTAACTATGGAGGTAATGGATATATTAATTATCTTGACCTTGGTAGTCATTCTACACTATATACATGTGTCAAATTGCCACATAGTACAATTTAAATATATATAATTGTATTTGTCAATTATCAATAAAATTTTAAAAAGAAGAAAGATAGGACTTTTTAACAACCAGTGGTGCACTTTCACCATGGTCATACTCTCAACAGAGGCAGATGTTGGTAACTCAAAAGGAACCAGGCAGAGGCTCCCAAATATAAAGCATAAAATGCAAGAAGTTAGGAAAGGAACCACAAAGATTTGGGATTAAAAAGTAGGTAGACTGAAAATTAAAACATAAATTAAAAAATTTCCCAAATAACAGAAATGACTAATTAGACAATATTTTGAAATTAAAAGATCCACTTGCAATCACAAAATAAAAACAGAAGTCCTGATAATGAACCCAAGAAATATACAAGAAATCATATAAAACGAAACCATAAAAATGTAAGAAAGGACATTTAAGAAGACCTAAGTAATTAACCATGTTCTTGGACAAGGTTGCAATATAGTTGTTTCTCCCCCAAATTTGTCCATGAAATTAACATAACTCCAACTGAAATCCCAACAGGATGTTTCATGGTACTTGACAAGCTGACTCTCAATTTCATATGACAAACAAAATTTATGAAAATAACCAAAAGAATTTTTTAAAAGAAGGAAAGTAAACTTGCATTGCTAAATATAAGAACACATCTTTAAGCTATAATCATTAAAACATTGTGGCATTAACATAAAACATAAAAACATTGGTAAAAAAGAATGGAGAGACCAGAATCAGACTATGTCTACGTGGTGTTGTAGTTTATTGTGAAGCGACATTTCATATCAATGGAAAAATGACTAACTATACAAAAAAGGTCTTAGACCATTGCCTATCAATTTGAAAAAAAGAAAAGTTAGGACTCTTCTAGTTCACACCATAAGCAACATGAATTCCCAATAGATTATCAGAAGACAATACAGAATAATTTTTAAATCTGTATTTAGGACAGTCTGAGCATAGGAAAAAATCCAAAAGATCTGTACATCAGATGAAAGAGTAATCAATCAATAGATAGAATTAATATAAATCAATTTAAAAAGTTATTAAAATGGACAAAAAAGCATGTATTTGTCAAAACACAGAGGCAGAGATAGGCAAAACCAAAATATGCTTAATATCTCTGGAATTACTAATTAAAACAATAAGTAAGTGCAAATTTATAATAAGTAAATTTAAAAGGTAAACAAAATTGGTTACAGAAACAAGCACATTTGGTGGAAGTGCTAGTAGTGAAGAGTTTTTAGAATGTAATTTGGTGCAGCACGTATCAAAAAAGAAAGAATTCATGCACTTTCTCCCAGCATTCCACTTTTAGGGAGTCTGTTCTATAGAAATGAGTCTGCCCCAGAAACATAGCATTTTTTTTAACAGCAAGGAAGTGTAATAAGCTCGAATGTCTGTCAGTAAATGATCGCAATATATCCATTCTATGAAACAGTTTACAGCAGTTAAACAGAATAAGATAGACCTTACATACTCATGGAAAATTGAAGATAAATTATTGGAGGAAAAATAAAACTGCAGAATAGTGTATATGGTATAATCATGCTTTTTGAAAAAACTAACAGAGAAGAAGGTAGATGGAAGTGTGTGTGTGTTAAGCATAAAAAGGAGATGAGAGATGCATAATAAATCACTCTAGTGCCTCTAGGGAGGGAAATGGAATTTAGAAGGAGAATGTGCTGGGAAGTGATACGGGGGGTGGCGGGTGCAGATAGGAAATGTTTGGATGATTTGATATCTGAATTTTCTGCTTTGAAAATATATTAATGCATAATATGTAATTGTATGATACCTAACTGTAAAATTAAAAGATTTTAAAAATAATTATGGTTAAGGCAGTGGCATAGATTTGAGGCTGCAGTGGGACGATGTGGATAAGAAAAACTAGAAGCAGTGAGACCACTTAGAAGAGTAGCTCAAAGCTGAAGTGAGACATAATGGCTGCCTAGACCAAGAAGGTTAGTTGGGGATGGCTATTTCTCAAAACAAATTCTAAAGTTATGAAGAAGGCAGTATTGAAATGACTTGGTGATGACTACATCTGGGTGAACAGGGAGTCAAAGAGGATTCCAGCTTTCTTGCACCTCACTCTGTACACCTCCTCCCCTCATGTATTCCCCATCCTAGGCTCCCTACCGAGGGGCATTGCCATTAAGATTTGTTACACATCCTTGCAGACTTTCACTCTACTTCCTATGGGTTTTCAAATAAACAGCTATACACACATACATATAACTTTTGTTCCTTCCTTCCTTTCCTTCCTTCTTTCCTTCTGTCCTTCCTTCCCTCGTTTCTTCCTTCCTCCCCTTCCAGGTTATAGGCAAAGGCTGATGCCTTGGACCTTACTGTAAAGCCAGAAAGGGAGGGGCAGCTAAAACTCACCAATTTGATTTAGTGACCACACTAAGTAGGCTATGTGAAAAAGTAGTGGGAAATTTTTTTTTAAGATTGGCCCTGAGCTACCATCTGTTGCCATTATTCTTCTTTTTTTCCTCTTCTTTTCTCCAAAGCCCCTCAGTACATAGTTGTATATTCAAGTTGCAGGTCCTTCTAGTTGTGGCATGTGGGATGCCACCTCAGCACGGCTTGATGAGCGGAGTGATACTCTTAGTGCTCACCAAATGAGGACCTATGAGAATTATCCAGGTGCTCTTTCTGCTTCTTAATTCCAGTACTAGGGGCTATGGTCAGGACAGCTGAGGAGGAGGAGGAGCAGACCTTGGAACGATAGTGTTAACTACATTTATCAATACAGATGTGACGTGTCAATTGCATGCCTAATGTACATTGACAATGATAAAGTGAAGTTTTATTTCCTAAGGCAGTTACTCCTAAATTTTCTCTCATGGATACTTTAGGGCCACTAAGTAAAAGAAATGTGTATTGATCAGGTTTCAGTTACAGATAATAGAAAACATTCTATCTATTTTAATGAGTGAAAGCTTCAAAACAGAGAATCAGTACTGGAGGGACACGCTGTATCTCTACCACAATCAAAAAGCTTGAGAATCAGGAAGCCATTGTCCTAAGCTTATCTGCAATCTAGAGCTGAGATTGTCACCATCTCCAGGATCACATGTCCTGAACTATGATCTGGGGATAAGGGAGCCACCATTAGAATGACTGGCTCCAGAGCTTGGTATCCCCTATGGTATCTGTCAGAAAGATCGATGCTTGACTTGCCGCTGTCTGGCTCCCCACTTGGTTCAGTGCTAAATTCAGGTCTCTCAAAGCTGCCTCTGATCAATAGAACCTCGACCATGTCCAGAACCCCTAGCTGCAAGGGAGCATGGGAAATGTAGTTTTCATTTTCTCACTTTTGCAGTATAATAGATTGCACGAGAAGAGGGTAGAGAAAGATGAGAAGGGAATCTGCGATGTTGTGGATTCCATGCAGTCTTTCATTTCCATTTTCTTTTGATGCCTCTTTCGCTGATATTTCCCTTTCTGCCGCACGGGGCTACTTTCCAACCCTTCCACTTTAGAAAGCCTTCTTTTTTCTTCTTCTTCACCTTTTCCAAACTGTCCCTCTCTCGTCTACGCTGTCCAATACTCTCTCCTACCTATAGTTTGGCAGAGTGCCAAAAGGTCTAAAAAGAACTCAGAGAGCTCCATAGAATGGCTGGATTCTTGTACAATCAACTAAAATTTCTATCTAAACATATATATCCATGTAAATTAAAAATCTTGAACATGTAGATCTCCATCTATCACTACCACAGTGCAAGAATTTTTAAAAAATTTGTTTTGCAAGGTGTTCTGCAGGCCAATGAAAAAGCTTTGGTCAACTTAGGGAAAAACAGATTTCAAAGTGGAAGCCAGTCCCCTTATGTTAGATGACATACTTATCTAATTCCACAAATTTTAAAAGCAAGAATTATGGAATACCTTAAAGGGAGTTTTTCCTTTCTTTAACTTCTCAATCATCCACAAAATTTCACTACATCTAAACAGCATACTTTTTTTTTTTACACATCTATAATGTAATCCTTTATCAGTTAAGTTCATGCATTCAGTGAAGGCTAATTTGTGCTTACAGATAAGAGGTATAAGAGGTCTGATTAAAAAGTAAATTTTGCAAGGAAAAGAATGGATACTTTTGAATACAAATCCCACTGAGTTGGATAAGGGTCTAAAAAAACAGTTTGAAAGATGGAGGGCAATGTCTTCAGGACAAGGTCATCTCAGACATTCAGCAAAGTCAGAAAGTATTATTTGATGGTAGGCAAGCATTTTTATATGCAAATGTTCAAATTAAATTAGGTTACATAGAATAAATAGCCAAAGGGTAAAGAAATAAGACACACACATTCCAACTCTCTCGTATGTTGATTTAGCCTTCAAGTATCTTTCAGGAGCTTATGTGTTTATAACATTCACTGCTGCTGATCTCATTCATCCTGTTGTGTACAATTAATCACTCTTGAGACCAGTGGAATCTGTGAGTTAAAAGCGTTTTCTGCCCATCTTTTCTGTATGTATTCCTGTCCTGGGAGCTGTCTGTGTGTGTCACGATATTTTAGAGCTTTAATAGAAGAGGTACCAAAAACAATGCAAGGTATGTCAGGGCAGGAATACCTTTCAATGTAGTTTAGAGAGAAAACTCTTATGAGTGAAATAAGAGGACAACTAAGTTGTAAAATAAATGGCACTGACAATTAGCGTAATCATATATGTACACATATATGTATACAATGTTTCTGTGAGAAAGGGAGAAAAGAAGAAAGAGTGAGACAGCCGGAACAGTGAAACTTAAGTTTGAATATGTGGCATGAGATCACATTCTGAAACTCTGAGAAGCTACAACCTGATGATACCACCATGAAATAGGTAAGTAGGGAAAAGAAGTCTGTGTATCATACAAATGCTGAAGAATAAAATCATGTTGATTTGCCTGGAGAAGCCCTACGATGTCTTCCTTCTCCTTTTATGTCATATCCTTTCATAAAATCTTCTTGCCAGTGGAATTAATATGTACATTAGAATTTGATGAAGTGTTAATTAAGTACTATGTGCTGGGAAAATACTACTAATAAAGCATATTTAAGCTAATGCCTTTGATTATGGTTCTAATAAATATATTTATATTCTGTCATGAACAATTTGCATATCATCCTTTGATGACTAAATGCACTAATAATAGGTAAATTTGGTTACCATAGTACCAAAGAAGGCTAACATCTAGTGAGGGTTGAATGGATTATAGGGGCAACAAATACTGAACACCTACTATAATCTAGGCACCAAAAAATTTATATAGTTTATCCAATTTAATCCTCATGACTACCATGGAGGGTAGGAATCACTAGCCTCCCATTTGTGTATATGAGGAAACCAAAGCTCAGAGAATTGAACTAGCATCTCCAAGATGACCTAGCTACGAGTAGAGAAGCTTTTATATAGCCAAAGCCCACAGAACTTGAAAATGAGAAATAAAAGTTATCCTTTTTAGCATCCTAGCAAAATCCTTAGGGATATATCTTATATCAAAGAGTATTTTATCATCCTAGTTATCAGGAGACTCTTTCTTAAAGGAAATTCAGAGTCAAATAAAATCAATTCTAATTCACAAAAAGGTATTCTTTTTGTATTCTTTTTGTGAATAATGTGGAAATAGAGGTTTGGGGTGAGAGGAAGGAAGACAGTTCTCTCTCTAGAAATGTTGATTAAGCCAGTATATTGGAGATCCTAAAAAAATTTGTGAAATTGAGCTACTTCAATTAATTTAGTTGCTTCATATCGCATAACCCTTCCAGAAAGCCCTGTCTTAGTACATTTAAGAGACACAATCTGAAAGTCACATAGTGGCTTTTAAAATTAAAGTGTAGAATTCTTCCCAAGCTTTAAAGGAAGACTGGGAGGGTGACATTCTTTAGTGAGGTGTCCTTCCCCTCTTGCCTAATCCTTTCACCCCACCCCTGTGGTAACACGTAAAATGACTAAAGCTATCTGGGCTCTCAATACCATAAATCTTCACATAAATAGCCCAGAGCTTAGCAAAGACAAATAGCAGGGTTCTTGGGTACTCCTTTAGTAATGCTGCTACTATCTCTAAACCATTTGCTTTTCACTCTTCTTGCTCAAAGACACAATTTAATTGAAATACAGAGTAGTCTAGTGAACTTAGTGGATGTGTCTTTAACTAGAAGAATTGGTTCTATAAGCAGTTTTCTATGTCATTTTGGGCAAGAATTTTACAGTCCTTTGTAACTCAGCTACAGTGTTCTTGATGTGGCCTTGTTTCTTTGCTGTAGGAATCAAGAGTTCTTAAGTAGGAATGACTCAATATATGAATAACGTAATAAACAGCTTCGTACATCGATATGAATAAAGGCAACTGTCTCAGACTGTAAGCCATTCAGGTCGATTTACTCCCAAGAAAGCAACCACTCACTGTGTTGCTAATTTATCATTTATGACCTTTTATAATATTCTTTCTTAAAAGTGTGTGTCCTTGAATAATCACAACCTGTATTTCAAAAATAGTGTTGTAAATGATTTGGGTTTAAAATATAATTAAGCTCCATTGATGTTTACTACTGCGTGTAATTATAAATGTCCATTTAAGTCCTCTGAGCAAGAAGTTCATGGCAGAATGGAGGGAAGAAGTAGGGTTTTTTTTTTTTTTAACAACTGTTGCCAATCTTCTTTTTTTTTTTTTTTCTGCTTTATCTCCCCAAACCCCCCCCGTACATAGTTGTATATCTCAGTTGCAAGTCCTTCTAGTTGTGGGATGTGGGACGCCGCTTCAACGTGGCCTGACTAGCGGTGCCATGTCAGCACCGAGGATCCGAACCCTGGGCCACCCAGCGGAGCGCGTGAACTTAACCACTCGGCCACGGAGCCGGCCCCAGAAGTAGGGTTTTAGGAGCTTTCTTTTTTCCTCTAAATGTGTGTTTTCTAATATTTCGTCATCCTGGTGGGACAGAATTTATAACGTTCGTGACATCCCTGAGTGAACTCATTTAACACAGATAAATTCCACAAGTAGCTAGGAAGTGGCAGCCCCATTGATAAGCTTCCCCAGTCCACAGAAGTTGAGCCATAACATTCCCATTAACTTTGTTTGCAGCAGTGATTAATGATAAAGGGTAGAGACAAATGCAAGTTAATATAGATAGGGAACTGTTATTTTCCTCATCCTCCAAAATTTGGCTATCATTAGATAAACATTCCCTTCTGTCGAAGCCTTTCTTCTTCCCTCACACTGGCATGCCAGCAATGTTGTGGACACTCTATGGAAGGATATAGAATCTATCCTTGCTTGACCTAGTGTTTTTACCCTTCAAAGCAAGTGTTCCCTCTACAGTCGTATCACTTCAATTTCCCCAACATCTACCTCCAATTTCACAATACTTTTGCTCATACAGCTTCTAAACTTCCCTAGAGCAAAAATACAAACTCGATTATAGAAATTTAGAAGAGGCAGTTTCCACATGGTGATATCTGAGGATTGCCTCCAGGAGAGCAGACCAGCAATCTGCCTGGCCAAGAAGGTCTTGGAGAAATTACCTACCATGGACCCAAGTCTGACTTTCAGCCTTGTGGACTCTGCAACCAGAGTTTGTTAACGCGATGAGAGCAGGCAGACTCGAATGAACCAACGTAGAGCGTCATTCATATGTATCCAACGTATAGTTTGTAATAAGAAATAGAACTGTCATGGAACTGGAATACTCATGCTGGTGTCATTAGTGAGCTCTCTCTCTGTAGTCAAACCTGCGTGGGGAGACAAATCACACTCAGAATGTGCTCAGACTCAGAACATGAGGAGTTCAAGGAACTGAGTGCTAAAATGCGTCAAGCTCTCATAGGGAAAGTCTGAGCTTAACAAGGATTTTAGCATTTGATGATGTGCTTATTTGCAGGACTCCCTAGAAGTTTTGCTGAGGTATAAAACTTGAATTATATTTAACTAAGTAATTGTTTTCTGGTTGGTATAACATACAGGATGCTGCCGAGACGCAATTTCAACTAAAGGATGATCCCTGTGCGAATAAAGAAAGGTTTTCAAAATGTTCATGGTCAGGAAGAAAAGAAAATTCCAAATGTAAATCAATTCTATAAGGCGTTGACAAGCCAGAAGTTAACCCCAAAAGGTAGGTCCTGCCAGTTGACTGAGAATTGTCCTAACAACAGCAGAGCATCAAGAGTAATTTCCTACCTTCTAGCCTCAGGAGCCCCCATAATAGAGAGACAATGTCATGCAATCTCCATTATCCTGTCAACCAGGAGAGAAAGTTCTAGAAATGCCATCTGCAGTGCAAGTAAATATACTAATAAACAATAATCATCGTTTTCATGCCCAAAGGCTTCTCTTCCCACCTTTTCCTGCCATTATGGAATTTGATAGATATTCTCAAATAGGCATTTCCATTTGCCCAAAGAATATAGGGAAAGAGCAGAAAATGTTTAGCCTAAAGGGCACTTTCCTAGGAGGTTAACTATCTGAAAAATGAACTTAGTAATATACCTCCTTGAGATAAACTTTAGCATTGCTCTTGCAGTATACATCATGTGTAATTACTTCATGTCAAAAAAAGTTGGCTCTGAAGCTGTTGTACAGAGCAAGTCACTGCACGCAAGCCACTTGCTGTTTCTTCTAAGGTAAGATCAGGCGCGAGAAGTGTCAGAAGTTGAAAATGGGTTTTAGGCCCATTATCTCCACATGCTTATTCATATATATGGAAAGTTCTCCTTAGCCACTGCCAAAAGGCTTTTCTAAAGTGTTTTGTAATGCACGGTTGCTTGGAGACACTTCAATTTCAAAATAAATAGTTCAGCCTTGTCCAAATGTACAAACTGCACTAAGCATAGATACTTGATATCCTACAAACCTCTAAGGTTGACACTGCAAGCCCTGCTGGAAATGCATTTTTGGCAAAACCAAAATCCTTAATCATTTTTAAAAGAGTGGCATGTTAGAAATGTGCAGGCTCTTATTCCTATAAAACATCATAGGAATATAAAGAGGTCCTTTTTCCCAGTACTCTAGGACTGCTAACCTGGGTGTAAGCAGGGATAGAAGAAGTTTATTTCATCGACAGCAATGAACCATCCTCCATGCACTTGGGTCTCATCCCCTCTGTTGTTTATGGGACTCAGCAAATGGCGATTATGGGGCAAGACTTCATGTTCTTTCTGTAATCAGGGTTGCCACTGACAGTGACTTGGAATTATTTTGCCTCTGTGTCACTGCACAGAAGCATACCCAAGAATCCCTGCTTAGATCTGACCTGTGTACTGTCTTTACAAACACAAAGAAATTATAAGGGAAACACGGAACGTCTCAGGAGAAGTCTACATAGTTCAGTCCGGGGCTGGGACAGGTACCTGGGTATGCTTATCATGGTTCGGACAAAAGAAAATTATAACTTGAATATTTCTACCAATTCCTATCTTGGTACAGTTATTGAGGGCCATTGAGGGGCATAAAAATGACACAGTATTGCGAAACAAACTGACTAGATGAATACATGAGCCAATCTTTAAGATACTCCTTCCAGTCTTATTTATCTCACATGGTATGCTAGATGAAAGGCAGATAAACTGTTTCCAGCTTATCTAAATTGAGATGATTTGTCTTGACACCAAATGCAATTTACAATTGTGATATTTCTCTGGCATCTCATCTTATCTGGGTTTTCTCGTCACTTTTGCTAATCCCTCCTTGGAAATCCTTCCTGGAGGCTGAGAATAAAGATCTCATTAACTTCAAACATGATTTCCCTATTTACTATGGACTCTTTTTTTGTTTCACTTTCAATAAAGTATAAATTTGAAGAACAACAAAAATCTGAGTAATCTCTGTTCATCTCTGAACCCCATGGTCTCATTTTGTCAGAATTTTTAAAAGGCCTAAGTGGTTACATAAGATGAACTGATCCAGAAACCAAATCAGCGCATCTCCAAAACAGGCAAGCCCCACCTATCCGTGGGCAAGGCTGCCTGCCTCGCTGGGATTTCTGTCTATGAGGCTCACCCCAGGTTAACAAACAGCAGAGACCTATAATTTTTTGGAAGCTCAGTTTTTCTTTTATTGTTCAATGTTCTGAAAGTTTCCAGTTTTCTCCTGACAAAAGGAAAACAGCTTCAGAGTTCATGTCCGTCTCCATGTGTTTCTAATTAACTGATTTAAATTCGATTCTTTTTTAATCTTTATAAGTTAATCATGCCATTTCTACATTTCAGATAATAGCTTTACTTTTATTTGCCCGTCTACAACATAAATGTCAGGAAGAAGAAAGTCATCAGGAGCACCGAGCCGTGGATGGGCACTTGGAGTTCATGCAACATGCTTCTTTTATGTTCACGAAATGCAGTTATCCCAAATCCATTTTCCAGTTGAGTTTGAATTTTCAACAGTTCTAGAAATGCTGCTGTGTTGTTGTCTTGCCATTTCTGCATGGAGTAATCACAAGCAAGTTAGGCAACTGGTGGCCACGTGCAGTAAAGTGGTGGTGCGATTAGTCTCCTGAATCAGGTTGTGAGGGAGTTTGTTCTCTATGTGACTTTGTGTGATTCACTCAACTTCTCTGAGCCTCAGCTTCTCCCCTGTTAATTGGAGAAAATCACATATTCTTTATTTGGTAAGGGATTTATAAGAATCACCATCTTCACACAATGACAATGCATGCTGTGTAAAAAATGAAAAGCATCTTTTGGGTAATGCTTGATTAGACACAAATTAGAGATTAAAATCAAATTAAAATTGAGCAGATTTCTTTATTGCAGACCTTGATAAGTGAATACATAATAGGGATCTCCAGTGGAGGTATGAATTACCTAGCATTATCCAGACTTATTTGGAGACCCTCGGAATACCTATTCAGAAGAGCTTATCTGCTTCCTAATGTTGCTGTGATAAGTAAGCACAATAATGTACATTAAATGCTTAACTCAGTATCGCCTGCATAATAAAGGCTAACAATTACTGACCACTTCCATGTGCCAGGTACTGCCTGTGTCACTGTGTTGAATCCTCACGATAATTCTTAGAGGTGGGTGTCCCCATTCTCATCTTACAGGTGAAGAAACTTAAGCCTAGAGAGGTTGACCAACTGTCTAGGGTCACACAGCACGAAGGTGGCAAACTTGGGACTTTTTGACTGCACAGAGTCTGTCTGTGCACATTTCAATAAACGTTGGTTCCCTGGTCCCTAATTTTCCTTATCTAGCCTTGGGACAAATGTCATACTCTAAGGCAAGCTGTTAGCAAGGTAGGCGTCAAAGTCAAAGGCCCCCCCCTGGAGAGTGCTCTCTTCCTTTATGGCATATCCAGAAAGTCGTTAGACAACTCCAGGCCCCACATCCATTCAGTCATTCTTTCCTTCAACAAAGACATATTATTGGTTACCGTATAGTGGACACTGTTCCCGGTAATGGGAATGTGGCAGTGAATAAAACAGATGAAAATCCTTGTCTCATGGAGCTTATAGTCAAGTGTGAGAAGACAGACCAAAACAAGCAATTAAGTGAAACAAACAAAATGGTAACAAACAGTATGTAGAAAAACGAAGCAGGGAAGTGCCTTTTTCTGGGGGGAGGGATTGTGGTGCTTGCAATTTTAAGTAGCCATGCTTTTAATTTTAAGGAGGCCCAGTGGAGATTGTATCATTTGAACAAAGATCTGGAGGAAGGGAGGGTGGAAGCCATGATGTTATGGCGGGGAAGGGTGAGGGCAGAGCTCCAGGCTAAGGGAACAGTGAGTAGAAAGATTCCAAGGTCGGGGTAGGCCTGGTGTGTTCAAGGAAGCTGCAAGTTTCTCCCTTTCCCTAATTTGATTTCAAGGTGATGCAAAGGCAGGTAGCCATGCAGACCCTATCCAGCAGATCTTGTAGCCCTGCTTTCCTATGCTGCTTGGAAGGGAAAGAACCAGGCCACAGAATTTATTCTTTACCCTGAGGAGAGATCTTTCATGGGAATATAAATTTTAAAACTAGTGAGAAAATAAATTTAAAATGCAAGACAACTTTGTGAGATATTTTTTAATGTGACTGTGTTTGAAGGTTTCTGGTAGACCCCAAGCTATTTCAGAATTTGCTAAAGTTCATGGTGATTAATGAGAGATCATTTATGAAGGTATTTGCAAGCAATTAAGCAGGTGGAAAATATAAGGGATTATTTTTATTCTTAAAAAATGGAGTTTAGGGGCTGGCCCAATGGAGTAGTGGTTAAGTTTGTGCACTCTGCTTAGGTGGCCTGGGGTTCACCGTTTTGGATCCAGGGCACAGACCTACACACCACTCATCAAGCCATGATGTGGCAGTGTCTCACATAAAACAGAGGAAGATGGGCACAAATGTTAGCTCAGTGACAATCTTCCTCTAGCAGAAAGAGGAAGATTGGCAACAGATGTTAGCTCAGGGCTGATCTTCCTCAGCCAAAAAAAGAAAAGGAGTTTAAAAAAGTGCCTGTGATGTTTCCCTGACTAATATATTTTTAAATTCTTAGCATTTACTAGTAATTTAAAGATACCTTCCTCATTCATTTTACCTTAAACAAAAATATTTCAACAGCTTGTCTTTAGTAAATGCTCTGTTTACTATAGTATAAATTTTCGTAAAACTATGGCCAAATTAAAGAAAATTAAGCACATTTTCCTGCTTACCTTCATAAACTTCTGTTGGGACAACCTTTCCATTAAAGAATTTGGCAATATGTGTCAAGAGTTCTAAAAAATTTATATCTTTGACCCTGTAATTTCACTCCTAAGGATCTTGAGGAAATCATAAGTAATAAGAAAAGGGGTACTTTTGCATAGATGTTTTACACAGAATTATTTACAACAGGAAACACTGCAAACAACCTGCTATGTTAATTATGGTATATTCATACAAAGTGGACACATTTATAAAAATGATCTTTGCATAGAATTTTAATAGATAGGAACTTGTTTATGATACAAAGTTAAGTGGAATAAAAGCAGGATACAAAATTGTGGATAAATGCAGTCTATAGAGGTAAAAAGTAAACGCATAACAAACACGGCAAAATGCTGGCGGTGACTGACTCCGGGTTTGGGGATTGAATTATGGCGCCTTATTTTGCATCTTTATAATTCCCTAATGTTGTAACAATAATACATTCAACAGAAGCACTAATCTCATCCTCTGTTACTTGGTCTCAGCAACATTTCACAATTTTTGACATAATCCTATATTAAAAATTCTTTTCTTTGCACCTTGCCAACAATGGATGACATCAGTGATGTCTTAGCAAATAAGGAAACTGATAATCAGTTGTCATGATTGAAAAGCTGAAAACCGTGACCAGAAAAGAACCTTTGCACTATTGCTTAAAGAATCGCTCATTGTACGCATCTCAATAGCGATATAATCTTAGAAGGTGTGTTTTGAGAGATTTATGTCTTAAATGACCTACTTGCTGTCTTTCCTGCCCTTTTCAAAGCTACTGAAGAGGATACACTTTAAAACGAAAACACATACCTCCCTAATTATGTTTGCTGTTACAACATAACTTGAGAAAAGTTTGAGGAAGTATATTGTAATAGGCCAGCTAGCTATTGTACTTGCATTATAAAATATGTAAAAAGCAAATCTACCCTGGACTAAAGTATGTAAGACATCGCCTTGTATATTTGAAAGAAAGATCCTATTCAAGGCCACTGGGTGCCATTATTTCTTCCAGTCTTAGAGAACATCTGAACTGCAGCAGCTCAGGAGTCCAATGGAAAGTACCTTCAACTGCTTAGTAAATTGGCCCTTGCTTTGTTTCAAATTCATGTTCTAGAATGTTCTTGGGGCAGAGTGGCTCCACCGAACGACCAAGGCAGAAAGGGCCTCACTCTTAGCAACAAACTCTCTTCTGCCAACTTGTCATTTTTTTAGCATTTTCTGAAGCAATGACAAATGTATGTGTCTCCCCCAACCAGAAATAGAAGCTACAATGTAAGTCACCCAGCCAAGACTGTGCAATAGACAGTAATTTATACGTCTTTAACAGTATTTGCCACATGCCTTCAAAAAAATCTACTATTCAGTTCTTATCTGGCAAACTACAGAAATAGGAGTTTTGTTTCCTGTTATTGCAGTACTCGTGGGGTTGGAGAAACGCTCTTGATTTCCTTTCATAAAGTTTTCTTTCTGAAACAATCAGGATTGTAGTAAACACTGACCCAAAAAAGAGGGTTCATTTCATGAATTTCCAGTAATGCCTGCGCTCTGAGTATTGTTTTTGTTGTAAAAGATATGAAAGTTTAATTATTAAAGTCAAAGGATATTTCATTTGTTGAAAATGCTGATATTTTCACCAAAGATTTCTCAGATCCAGGGCACTGCTGTGTTCCAGAAGAAATAGGGGCGCAGTGCCATACTTTCGGACCCCTCTCCCCTCAACCGTGAGTTAATCAGTTTAGAAATGACAGAACTAAAATTTCTTGCAATGTGAAATACTCCTGAGGGATGGCTTCCAAAGATCTGAAAGCCTTGAAGAACCGTAGGCATGCCTGACTGTGTTTATCCTTGGTGTGGCTCATGCCCACTGGACCACTGCATGTCTTTCCTCGGGAGTCAGTCTGAGCTTTCTCTTTTTTAGTCTTTTAAGTTTCTCAAAAAATTGTATCATCCCTACTCCCAGCTCAGGCCACCTCTTTTGGTTTTAGGCTTACCTTGTCCTCAGTGTCTCTTAGTAGACATGGCAGGGGTCCATGGTTCCGCCAGATTTCAGAGCTGTTAAGCAGCAGCAGAGGTTGAACCTCCATACGATTTACACTCTCAGCTCCAATTGCGTTTCTCCCTCTGCCTGTGCTTCATGTTGAGATTTTTTCCCAGGTACTTTGAGACAGCATTGCCACTCTACTTTTAACTAATTTCCGGTTCTCTTAAGAGGCAGTCTTTGTCTTTCTCCATGGTTTCACCAAAATTTCTTCTTTTTCTTTCTAAATTCCTTACAATTTTATAATCTTAACCAAACAACCCCTCAACCTAATGTGGCCACACCTTTTCTAACACAGTCCTTGATGTGTGCTTTTTTTGTCAGCATTGGAGCTCAAATCACAGGAAAATATTAAAGATAACGGCAATTTTACTGGGAAAAACATCCTACAGATTTCTTCCCTCCAAATCACATATTTGCAGCAAAACATTCCTTTTGCTGCTGACGTTCTAATCTTCATATCAGAATCAGCTTGTCCTCCCACTGTTCTGACATTCTGAAGTCAATCAGGTCTCTCTCGCTACTGCTCCAGCTGTCCCTACCCCTTGTTTCTAGGAACTCAGGTCCTGATCTTTCCTTCAGGGGGTCCAAACCCACGTCTTGACAACTGGCCTGGTGGTCTAGTGTTTCTAGGGGTAGGGTCTTGCTTAGACTTCATGGCGCCTGCCTGGAAACTGCCAAGTCCGAGGTATGGTCTGGGTCCTTTCCACTGCTGCACACCCCAGACACAAACCCCCTGATGGCCAGGCTGGGATCTATCCCTTGACACCATTCTCTTTTGCTGAAGTGTGCCACCTGCTGGTCTGGACTCCTTCCCATCCCCTATGGCCATCTTTGCCCACTCTCCACTTTGGCCCATCCAAAGATGTGTTCAGTCTTCAGATCCTGACCCTTCTCTCCGAATACCAGCTGAGTCCTGGTTCATAAAAGTCCTACCTTGGCTATGGGATTCACTTGCAGAGTGTGGCCTTACCCAGCCTTTCACCTCTTGAGGCTCAGTTTCCCCTTCTATGAAAAGAGTAGGTTGTGCTGAGTGAGGAAAGGTCTCTATCAAGGGTGATACTCATGCGTGTACATTTTACCAGAATCCCTGGCCTGGAACCAAGGCCAGGTCTTTACAGACAGAGGAATTATTTATCTTCATGGTGTGAAGTCTCAATGGCCATAAAATTCTCCCATCGATTAGCCACAGCCCTAAAACTCCCTCCATTAAACACTTTGGGGGGAACGCTGAGGTTCCCAAACACTAATCTTCAGCAAGGGCTGCTTTGGGATAAAACATTCAATGATCTCTGGCTAATTCAGGACACGTCAGTGAGCTTTCCAAAAGGGTTATAATTTTTAAAATTTAAGGAATTTTCTTTGAATATAAATCTAAGCCCTTTTAAAATTATTTCGGTATTAGAATATCCTTTCTCTTATAAAATTTTGGTGATATTAAATAGTAGGCTGTTTGTGGCTATTTTTAAGGTCCTTAACAAAAGAAAATGCTTAAAAACCCTAAACCTTAAATGCTAAACCCTAACCTCCCCTCTCCTCCTCTCTCTCCTCCCCTTCTCTTCTCGTTATCATGCTCTCTCTCTCATTTTACCAGTCTGTGAAAACCTCAAAGTCTGGAAGCTGCAAGGTTAAGGGATAACTTTTCTTAAAACATCAATAGTATCTGGTCTGGTAACAAATAATACTCATTTTAGTTTATGTTAGTCGTCAATTTCCCTGAAGGTCTTTAAAGTTTAAAGCATAGGGCAGGTCATTTGGGAAGGAATGAGGGGTAGAATGTTCCTGTCATTGCTCAGGTGTGGGATATCAGGATCAGATGGCTTGGCAGCTGTAAGAGCTTTGGTGGACAGTGGGTAGAAAGGGAAAGAAAACAGAACCATGGGTGCAAGAGAGACACACAAAACCCCACTGTAACTGAGTTCACAGTCTTATCCAGGACCAGACCAACCAGCACAGTACACTGAAATTTCTTGAGACTGATTGTGCTCACAATCCAGTCCACGGCTCCAGTCTCCAGCTCACTTTATGCCTTATGCAGGCTTCATTCAGGACCCTCCACTTCTTCAAGCACCAAGATGCTTATGGTCTCCTTCAGTGAATGCTCCAGCAAGGTCTTCTTATGTGTGCAGTAGACATACGTTTTCCTGTATTTCTAATACCTCTTTAGGGAACCAATTCTCCCTCAGTCTTCAATAATACCATTCATTCCAAGTGATTCAGGTGATTCCAAAGCCCTCATCTTTGTCTAACCCCACACTAGCCTTAGAAATTGACACTTGACTCAATTGTGGCCACTCATCTTGCTAGTCAAAGACTGAATTAAGTATGGGCAGTGATCCAACCCACGCTGATCAGAGCACTCTCTTGACCCTTGTCAGAGCTATTGGAAGAGATGGCATCTCATCCTCTGAGATCACAAGTTCAAAGGTCTACATAGACTCAGGGTTGCTGATCTGTAAATGTAAGAGCAGAACACGGATATGCACTTCTGAGGACAACCTTCAAATCCAGGATCCAATCATATCTAGACTTCCAAGAAATTCTTTCTCTCTTTTCTTCTCTTATTAAACTAAATTGAGTTAGGATTCTATCCCTTGTTACCAAAAGTCCCAGAAGAGTATGCAGTTTTTGGTAGGAGTGCCTTTTCTTTGAGAGATCTCTTGCCTTAGGAAAATCTGTCGAGATCCCTGGGATCTCAAGGAACATCCTCAATCAAATTACTTCCATCTGCATCTTTAGCATACTTACCCTCTGGAGTCCCATCAGGAGAGAGACCGGGGAGCAGAATGGTGGGAAACATGTCTCTTTCTAGGGATCCTTTCCATTGCCATTGGTGTCTGGTTTAACCACGAAGGAGGAAAGTCCTGTTATCCCAGTATCTGAGAGGACCAGTTAGAAAGTTGGCCATAAGTAAAACTCATGACAAAGACTAGAAAGAGATTGCTTTTTTTCTTTCTTCTGCTCCTCTCTGGAATTATTTACATTTCACTGAGAACTGACAGCACAACTATTCTCTCCATGCTGAGTGCCAAATCCTCGCCTGGAATGTGCCTAACCAGCTCACTGATGATTTCCCCAAGAAGGCCAAGGAGCCATGATGTGAGACAAGACTCTGTTCTAATACAGTTGCAAGTTGGAACAGTTGTTTTCCTACAGACAGTTGTCTTTCAGTAAACAGGAGGATGGCTCCAGAGTGTGGATGACTTGGTGGCTTGAGAGTTGGAAAACATTATTGCTGCCTGACTGAAATGTTCTGGTGACTCTGTACTGGCTGTTTCATCCCCAGAAAGAATAAGTTTTAACTACAATAAAATTTATTCCACATCAAGAATTTCTTAAGTGCTTTATGGAAGATCAAAAATGAAAGGAAAAAAAAAGCCCTGAAGGAAAAGGTGTACATATGACCTAATAGGATATTTTGTCTTGCTGTCAATCTCTAACATATGGTAACTTTCCACGACTGACAGATGAAATGACTAACTTAGAGAAGAAGAAAAGTTGTTTACTTGTGGTTGCAATGGACAGAAATTTGTTTACTGAAATTTTTAAAAAATTACATCAGGCTGTTTTAGCAATGAGAAAAACTTGGAAAGGAAAGGAACTGCAATCTTGAAATCTAAAGCACAAACACAAATGCACCATCAAAAACTAAACTTTGTAATAAAATGTGTAAATATACCCCCAAAGAGAACCTGGCATTCTGCTCATTCATAAAAGAAAAACTTTGCTTATATCCGAAATTATTTAGGGACCTGCTGACAACGTGATGATGAGAAGAGGAAGGGGTTGGAGAGGAAGATAAAAGTGAGGAAAAACTGTAGAACTGTCCATAGTATTTATTAATACAAGGAAATGTATTATCTAGAATTTCAAAGTATGAAAGCATGATCCTCAAAACATCATCCTGATTCACTCTATTTCCAATAACAGCTAAGATATATTTCCATAATGGTAATAAATTGGGAGTAACAGTAATGGATCTGCACTGACTTGGACTCGGGGATGTTTTTTGTTATATCTCCCAGGGCTTTAACCTTTAACCTGGATTGCATCCCAAGCAAATAAGACCAACATTGAAATCGAACACCTGGGCCATGAAAATCCAAATCTTCGTATGGATATCTGACATTAGTACGTACATATCTTCGTTTCAGAGGATTCAACTTTAACACTATTGACAATATCTTGTACTTATTTCTTTTACTAATTTTCTTTTTTCCAAAGCAATTTTCATGAAGCTTGAATACAATGAGCAGACTCCTTTCTGCTGAAACTCCTAGAAAAGAGAGTAATGATGACAGGGTTGTATTTTCTCATCATCAATCTACCACCCAGAGAGAGGAAAACAGTGAATCCAATCACTGTGGGGCCCTCATCAGAATTCTCCCTGTGTTGCATTTTTTAAAAATCTGAGACTCAGTAACCATTCCTTTCCCCCAAATCCATCCCCTTTAAAACAAAGCAAAACTGTGAATCGAGCTATAGAGATGAAAATTAGAGAATTTTATTGAGGATTGATGTAGAGAAGTACCTCTATTTCCTTAAGCTCTCAAAGGAGAGCTGTTTGGATTCATCTCTTTGCTTATTTTGTTACTTTCTCCCTTTGCCACAGAAATTGCAATGTCTGTACGAGGTCTAGAAATAAATTTCCTCGACTCTAAACAACATTATGCTTCTGAATCTTCAAATCTTGCTGCCCTTGACTGCCTTGCACCTATCAGTATTCTGCTTCTGGCTATGAGAGCATATTCACTTAAACCAAATCCTAAATTGTGATTACAGAAAAATGAGGGCATCTGAAAGCATTGCATTTCTCCCAGGACTGCCCACAGATTTTTTTTCAGTTGGTATGTACATATAGATGTAGTTTTCTTTAACTTTATCATGCATTTTCATGGTCATGACTCTGCCGGGTAAGAGAACCCATTTATGTTGTCTTCGTCTATATAAGAAACGTAAATATAGGAAGATAAAATGATTTGGTTCAATTTTATGAAGCAAATTTACCCTGGCACATCCCTCAGCTAAACCCGTTTGCAGAGTCCCATGCTCTTTTTACCTGCGTCGAAAAGAGAATCATATGCTCCTTTTGGCCCGAAAATGTAGTGGAATTTGACGAGGAAGAAAGCTGACATAATTATGCATGGTTATCAAACTTGCCAGAGTAAATGAAACCCTGCAAGCAAATAGAAAATTAACTCAGAACTAACCTGAAAGGATTTGGGTTTTATGACTCCACTGGCCCGTGTGGATGGTCACCTGAGTGTAGAGAACTGCTGGCTTTATGGAATATTTTCAGAGTCGTGAAAATTGATAATGTATCACTGTCAGGTCTAATTCTGTTTCCTGTCCTAGGGGGAGAGGTCATCCTCCTCCTTCTTATTAAATTTGAAAAATAAATAACTACAGCAGAATCTCAACAGACTTAGCGTGTTTGTTTTATACTACAAGAATGTGAAATAACTGGGCAATACGTCACGGGGGAAAAAGACCTGGAGAACAGTAACTTGTCATGTTTGATAAACCAGCTTTGACTCGATCTGCTGAAAAGATGATTATTGACAGCCATATTTCTTGTTCATGAGTACAGACTGAAGACTTTATCAGGAGGAAATAAAAATACTCAAAGTTGTGGCTGATGGAACAGCTTTTACCAGGTTAGGGCAATTACTTCAAAGAAAAAGTACAAATGTTTGAACTTCCCATCCATTTGTTATTGGGCAGGGGAAGAAGGAAACATTTCATGGAGATAAGCTGCCCTGTTGAATATCGAAGGAATTTAAAAGCAAAAATGTCAGTATCAACACAATTACAGATATAGAATTACAGATTATCTTAGAAAATATGTACTGCTTTTTTTTCTTTGTGGTTTAAGGAAAAAATCATTTTTTTCCAATATCAGCCATCCAAATGCATTAAATATAAGATAGGAAAACTTTTCTCTGCTCTCTTCAAAAACTACGAATATTTTCCTTCAAATGGAACCTACAATAGTGGCTGTTAGGGGCTGGACAGTGGGAGAAATGGGAAGATGGTCAAAGGTACATACAAAGTTTCAGTTATGTAGGATAAATAAGTTCTGGAGACCTAATGTACAGCATGGTGACTATAGTTAACAACACTGTATTGTATACTTGAAACTTGCTAAGAGAGTAGATCTTAAGTACATCTTAAGTGTTTTCACTACACACACACACACACACACACACACACACACAAATGGTAACTATGTGAGGTGATGGATGAGTTAATTAGCTTGATTGTACTGATCATTTCACAGCTTACACATATAGCAACACATCATGTTGTATACCTTAAATATGTACAATTTTTGTCAATTATACTTCAGTAAAGCTGTAAAAAATAAAAAATAAAATGCGACTTATCTTTTATGATGAGTGAGACTGAGCAAGTAAGGAAATGTTAAGGGGTAACTTTGAAACATATTATCACTGAAGCTCCAATGCATAGATGAGTCACCTGTGATGAAAGCTAATTACTATTATTAATTATAATTATTATATTAAGTCTATGTTTTGAGGATCTTCCAGAGCTTTCTAATTCTGACAGCACCTGTCAGAGAGAGGTAATGAGAAGTAACTGTCTCCAAGGCACAAAGTGTTTTTACGGTTTGTCAAAGGTCACAAAGTCCCTGAGGGAACTGGAAGTGCACCCAGCACTTCTCTCCAAGAAGCACGCACTCACCTGTGAAGTGGCTTTAGTCACAGAAGAGAGGTGAGGTCAGCAAACTAGAGCGAAGATAAGGTTATTACAGATACCAGACCTATTACCCAGAGCATGGTTTTCTGCCAAAAATATCAGCTTGTAGACTGTTTATCTGAAGTAAGAGCTGCTGTCCATGGGCGACTTATGGCTTGATGACCAAACTGGAGAGTTGAACTACTGCTTTAAGAAAAAGAGCTCAAGAACGTATATGGGACCCCCCCAAATCTGAGGAAGAAGTTGCCTGATCTGAGTCCAAATCCATGAAACACATGGGAAGCCTAAACATGCTTTTATCCTGGTCTGTCATTACTGACCATTACGAAGTTCTGTGAATTAAATAAAAACCAACTGTAGGGCTCACGGCTGTCCTGGTATACCATCATTCGTTGCTTTTACTTCTGCAGTTCTGCATTCCCAAGAAAATCTTCCTCTCAAAAGACTGTTGCCATTTAAAGGATTTTATAGTTTATGAAGCACTGTCACCAAAATAAATCTCCTTTCTCAATCTTCTATAAAAATAAAATGACATGGAGCCGGCCTGGTGGAGCAGTGGTTAACTGCACACGTTCTGCTTCAGCGGCCCAGAGTTCACTGGTTTGGATCCCGGGTGTGGACATGGCAGCACTTGGCAAGCTATGCTGTGGCAGGCATCCCACGTATAAAGTAGAGGACGATGGGCACGGATGTGAGCTCAGGGCCAGTCTTCCTCAGCAAAAAGAAAAGGATTGGCGGCCGATGTTAGCTCAGGGCTAATCTTCCTCAAAAAAATAAATAAAATAAAATAAAATAAAATAAAATAAAATAAAATAAAATGAAATGATGTGAAGTTAGATTGCGGAAGAGGCCAAACCTAGGACAAGCCTGAGACATCAGCTCCTCCCACCTCAGTGCAGGAAATAGTTCAGAAATGTCACACAGCCCATGTTTACAGCAGGGCAGTGACATCATAAGAATAGCAACAAAAACAGTAACAGAAATGACATCTGTCATTTAGTACTTAGACCATTGAAAGTAATTTCCTTTGAGCCTCATGGGTAAAACCTCATTTTACAGAGGTGGCAGGTGTTGCTCGGATGTCTGGGTAGCTTCCTAAGGTCTTAAACTAAGAAATTACACAGCTCACACTGTCAACCAGGTCTTCAGGATCTGATTTGGTCCTCTTCCTCTTTCCTCGCCATAGACTGTCAGCGAGTGGAACTTAATGCTTTGAGAGAAGAGGAATTCTACTAACTCTTGTCTCGCTATGAAAGGTGGAGGAAATATACTCCCAAGTTGGTGTTTTCTTCTTTGAGCATGTATTTATTTTTCATTATTATTTTTTTTTACTTTTAAAAATTGCGCTTCACTTGGTCCCCTAATCTGGCGGCATGAACTCGAACAATGCACTGTGGGTGGTGTGAGCCCTGTGAATATAAAGGAAGTGCACAATTCTACTCAAGGTAGGGTGAGAATTGGTAGAGAGGTTGGGATTTTGAAGACGGCGAGAGATAAAGCCGTAGCTCTTCCAGATGATGTTTCATGAAACAGCTAACAGTTCTTTTGCTCATTGGCATCGTTGTCAGTAGGTAAGAAAGAAGGCCAGGAACTTTAGTCTCTGAGTAGTTCATGCGTGTGTCATGAGTGCATGTAGATTTCTGAAAACACTGGAAGACATGAGCAAAAATAACTGTGACATTAGCTGATTGTGTTTCTTCTCTCTCTTTTTGGAAATCATCCTAAATAACCTTTGTAACAGCTTGTCCTGTAGGCGGCCCCTCTGTGCGGCAGGTCTGCCAGCTTTCAGTCACCTTGGTCTCCTGATTTGATGTTTCCCCAAATTTTGTTGTTCTGTTCAGTCTTTATGCCAACATTGTTGGAATTCTTACCTTCTTCCCCATCACACTGTTATAAATCTCACTCAGATGATCAGTCTTACATAGCCTGCCTTCTTGCCTCTTTAGTTGAAACACATTCTGAAGATAGCTGCTAAAACAATTTTCACCAAATCTAATTTGCATCTCATTAGATCCCTACTCCCAGGACGCCAATGGCTCCCCATTGCTCCTAAGGTAAAGCCAAGCTCTAGATAATAAGCTGGTCTCTCCCTGCCTTTCTCTCAATAGTTACCTGCTTCTCTGACCCTATGCCCTTTCCAACAAAGCTTCCTTCAACAGCAGCACTCATGAAGTTCTAGTCCAAGCGACCAATAAGGAGCAAAATGTTGTTAGAGGTTTATTCTCACTCTCCCTCCCCACTCCTCTTTGGTAAAGATACTCATGGCTAGCAGAGCTGTCAGCCTTCTCCAAGTAACACTATCCTCAATAAATCTATGACTTGACCGCTTTCATCATCTTCAAAATCCAAAACTCTCCACCAATTCTTACCTCAATTTAAGTAAAATGTTTATCAACTGCCAGGGTTTTGGAGCCTTCCATGGCTTTCATAGAAAATCTGTACATCACACAGTATCGTCATCAGTTATTTTAGGGTTATTTCTTCCCTAAAGTTAATTCTGTCCATGGTAGAAGTTCCATAAGTATCTGTTGATTTAATTCATAGAAGATTGACAGTCCAGTCCAGTAAAATGTAAGCATTTGCGTAACCATAGTAAAGGTCAATCTGAATTGAAAGCTGAAATTGTAAAATAGAGCCATTGCTTTCAAAGACATATAGAATGGATTAAACAGGCCTAAGGGCAATGCCAAATGGCAATCCTCCAGATTTCTATTTCAATGAAAAGATTAAAAGGATTCATAATTAGAGTAGCAGTTGGAATGGAGCTGGTATTTAAAGCTCTGGGAGCATTCCTTTTGGAGTCTTGTTTATTCCATTTGCTTCTTTGGCAGATCTTTTCTTCTTAGATGGAGCAAATGTAACTGTAGTGCAGTCCCTGTCCGAATAACCCCAAGTGTCAATGGGGTGCAATAGAACAGTGTGGTCTCTTTATCCAGGTCAGAAGGAGTAGAAAGAAACATTTTCTATTGGATGAAACGTTCACTCACTGTGATAGAATTCATAATAGCATGATTGGTTTTAATAATTGGAAAGGTTCCTTCTGCCTCCAACAACTAGTCACATTTCCTTACTGTTTCTTAAAAGGCCATGGCTCACAAAGAATTAACCTATGACATGAACACCTAAAAGTGTTCTCTTCAGTGTGCAAAGGGCTCCACGTTTACAAGCTGTTCCTCTCATTGTCCCTAAAACATACATCACATTTTCTACCTGTTTGCTTTTATCTGGTGCATGTCTATCTTTTCTTCATACCCAATCTCGACTCAACTTTCAAAGAGTAAATCAATTTCACTTCCTCCTTGAAGCCTTCCACGATCACCCCAGGTTCAAGGATCACTCCTTCTGGAAGGTTTACAGCCCTCACTCTTTTGAGTACTCAGCATTTACCCCCCTCCTGTTTATATTTCTTGTGCATGCAATGCATCTCCCTCTAAATAGTTGTAAGCTCTTTGAAGAGAGAGGACTGCTTCGCTTTCTTTTTCTAGAACCACTGATTCATTTATTAGAAAAATATTGTTTTCTGTGAGCTAGATTCATATTAAAAAAGAGAAAAGTCCCTGTGGTTGCCTTAAGGAAATTACAGCTCATTTTAGAGATGAGTAAATCAAAGTCCAGAAAGACTATGAAAGTTGACTATGATTGTGCAAAACTAAATAGCGGAGACTTGAGTGTGAAAATGTTTCACTACTCATTTTTATCAAAGCTTTCCACTCTCCTCGTGACCCTTATGACAGTTTTGACCCCAGAAATTTGAGTCATTGCTTTTCTGCCTCTGAATGTCTTTAGTCTTCTATATTAGTTTGCTGAAGCTGCCATAATTGATTACCACAGACTGAGTGGCTTGAACAAATTTATTTTCTCAGTTAAGGAGGCTACAGGTCTGAGATCAAGGTCCTGGCATGGTTGGTTTCTTACAAGGCCTCTCTCCTTGGCTTCTAGATGGCTGCCTTCTCTCTGATTTTTCTTATCTTCCCTCTTTATGTGTCTGTGTCTGAATTTCCTCTTCTTATAAGGGCAGAAGTCATATTGGGTTATGACTCACCCTAATGGTGACACTGAGACACTCGGAGTCAAGGCTTCAAAGTATGAATTTGGGGAGAGGGAGACAACTCAGCTCATAAAAGTCTCTTTAAAAATTTGTTTTCTTCCATTGACTCTGTGTGATGGCTTTCTGGAACTACCAAAACAAACCTAAACTATACACATTGTGCCCTCTCCTTCCAAGTCCGTTCAGTATCAGGTGCTAACTTTTCCCAAGTTTATTTTTCTTAAGAACAAAATAGGTCCTTCATATTCTGATAGCAATAGTAGTGATGTTATAACTTTGAAAATCTCTCTGACACTTGTAATGTCTACTGAGGCTCCACCCACCCTCTTATTCACATAGTCCCTGATGCCTAGGAGCAGCACCACTACAATTCCCAACACCAAGTCCGCTCCAAATGGGACCAAGTTACACTTGTTTTGTTTTCATAGCTAAGCCTTTGGTGGGGCATCAGGCAATTGCCAAGACATGTCAGAAAATATCTGTCAGGTTACCTCGGGCTGTACTCAATCAGGCAGTGAAATAGAACAACTTGAGTAATTACATGGAATTAAAAATAAAACACCCCAGAGACAGTCCTTTCTACTCCAGAGCTTCCTAACCAAATGACACTGCAAATAGGTTTCACCCAGAAGTGATGGAGGGTAAAATCTGTAGATCAAGCTATGCGTGGAATGCCATGACTCTGAGTTTTAAAGGTCAGACCACAGAGCAGTTGAATTGTGTATAATTTTATTTTTCATCTTCTATAATCTCCAAGGACATTATGTGACTGGGTATATTTTACTTTCCACCTTAATTATCCATTATAGCTGAGGGCATAGATCTGTCTTGTTTTATCCAGAAGGCCACCACCACAATTGAATACCGTAAGAGAGAAAGAGGCAAACATGCACTGACCAAATTATATCAGACTGTCTAAAGGAGGGAGGAATTTGGTGTTGGCCAAAGCAGGTGCTCAAGAGATTGCCAGAGGAACCGGCTCAGGCTCAGGGCTATTCTCTAGCTCCCTTTCACTTAATTTTAAATGTAATCATTGGATTTGTGGTAAAATGAGAATAAAGAGATGAGAGTGTGAGCATCATCGGTTTATGTATTCATTTAATGTAGTCATTTGTTCAACAAATAATTACTGGCTGCTTACCATGCGCCTGACACCATGCTCATAAAATTTCTGTTGATGTGAATATTTTTATGTTTGCCAAGGCCTACTCTTCACTCTGATCTGAAAAAAATACAAGAAAAAAAAATGCTATTTTTGAGATAATATTAGTAAACACTTATAAAGGGCATCCTATGTGCCAGGCACTGTTCTAAAGATGTTATACATATTAGTTCATAGCAACCCACCAGGGTAAAACCTCGTTATCTGCACTTTACAGTTGGGGAACTGAGGCATCAGCGGGTGGAGAAGCTGCCCTTGGTCACACTGCTGGGAAGTGGTGCAGCAAAGACTTGGACCCGGACCCTTTGTCTCTGGAATCAATGCTTTGATCCTCTGTGGGGGAAAAAATCCCATTTACAAACTCTCATGTACTTTGACGCCCAAATATAATTTTATTTGTTTTTTTATTTTTAGTCAATATGTGAGGGGAAAACTTTAAGGGACAGCTTTCTAGGACATTCAAGTTATATTTGTGTAAGATTATTTACATAAGTCAATGTTAACATCATCATAGATCATAAAGACATATTGTCCAAGCATCTAAAAATGTCAGAAGCCAAATGGGTGCATATTTATCTCAATAAGAAAATGGAAGAGATTTAATTTAATTTAATTTCAATAGGCTAGTATTTAAAGTTATGTCAAGTTCTGGAGGGTGGACGCATAACCCACGGAGACTTTTTGTATCTGAATAAATTGTGTGTAACCAGGATTTATAGGATTACTATCTTTCCTGGCTTGGGATGGGGAAAGTATAAAGATTAAGAAAAATGAAAGAGAAGATAAGAACTTGTATTTCAGCAATCAAGTATTTCTAAGACTAAGAAAACCAAAAATTAAAAAAATCAAGCACTAGTCAACTAGTATTTACCTATCACTAGAAAAGTCTGAATTGGGCAATTTCTTTTCTTTGCCTCCTGCATTTTTGGGGTATCCTTTGCCAGCATATGGACTATGTCCTCCAGTTCCCCAATGCCCTGCCCAAGATCTTCCTTCTCAGAAAGGAGAACAAGCAATTTTCCTTTTGCTTATTCATTTACGCTAGTGTCTCTCCATTCAAATCAATACTCAACAAAGTCTACCTATTTCTCTTCCTAATATTCTTGTAATTGAGTGTATTTTGCAAAGGCCTTCTCAAACTGATTTTCTACTTGATTCCTAACTTTATTAATAACCTCAGTTCAAATAGAAATTTGTCACTTTAGAAAAGAGTGGCATTTCTTTATAGTGTCATTGTCTTATGCTTATATTTATAAAAACATTTATTGGGAAGTGAATCTTAACATGACGTAAATTAAGATTATATATTGTAAAGTAAAATTCATATTATAATGTTACTTTGAGGGCCTATTACTTTTAATTTATGTAATTTGACACGACATGGATGTTCACTTTTGAAAAATATGTGTACGGTTGGGAAACATCTCTCAATGGATAGCTTACGTTCTGCACATTTTGCAAGCAGAGGTATTGACTGGTTTTGTTCTGGACTATCTTTTCAAAAGCGTTGTGTAGTGAATAATAGCCTTTGAAGACAGAGATATGTCTCCCTCTGGAGCAAAGGACAGGTATGCTTACTATAAAAGATTCTGGTTCCCTGAGCTCAGGGTTCCTTTCTTGTAATGCAACCCACTGTTCATACAGATGTCACCTGGCTCTTTGAGTTGCACTGTGCAATTGGGCTTGTGGAAATGGCACAGGAGAATGCTGATACTTGGCCTCTTGCTATTGCTGTGAGTCAACAAAGTTCTTTGTCTTTGACCGAGGAGTCTCATGTCTTCCACCCGCATCCGTGAATCTGGCAGGCTAACTTGTCAGCTTATAAGTATGGTAAAACCTTATATCCTTCAGTTTTTGACACATGGAATATGTGAAATCATTTTATTCTGAATGGATGGTCTTAATAACAAACCAAACATAAAATATTTCCTCTAAGACCTTATCTGTAAAGGAATTCTAGTATTTTATTTCAAATAATATTTCAGAGAAGAAGGAATACACCAATTTAACAACTGACTTTTCATCCCAAAATCTCAGTCGTGAAATATCCCTAAAACCAGATATTTCTGGTGCTAATAGAGGGAAGCAGGGGATGACAGAACCTATAAAAGTTCTTTTTTGCATATTTGTTTTAACCTTCTTATGATAAGTTTTCCAAAAGCAAGTAACATGCCAGCAAAAGACAATTCCAGGCATTTTCAAGCTTGCGGAAGTCACAATAAATAAGAGAGGACAAGCTGCATATCTTTTTTTAGGTTTCTGATCATTATATTAGCATAAGTAGGATTTGGATCAAGTGTCAGATAATAAAAGAGAAAAAGATGGAGACAGCAGGACTTATTTAAAGAGGTGAAATCTTTCTTCACTTGATGATCTCTTGATTAGACGCATGCTCATGTGCAGCTGTGAATAATTAGAGTGGCATGTATTAACTGAGCCTCAACTTTATTTCTTGCCTTACTCACATAGCCAGTCAACCAGTTCACCTTTGCCTTACTGAGCCAGCAGGAGAGAGAGGTGATAATCAGCAGAGTGTGTGTGGTCACTTGGAGCGCTCCCCTCCAAGTAAATATAGTGTTTCATGTGGGAGCAATATTCCACTGGACTAATGTTACCTAACCTCCATTAGAATGTTTCCTTCTGCGTCTATTCTCTATCAGTCCAGGAATTTATAACCCTCTGAAGTCATTTTAGTCCAAAATCTTCTAACTAACTAAGAGAAGAGAAATGGGAAATGACATTCACATCATTCATCTCACTTTTTCAGGACTGACCCAGGCTCCGAGCCTCTCCTCTGTTTCCACCCAGCCTGCTCCTTCTCTGACTAGCCGTGTCCTGGAAAGAACTGCCTCAGCACTATTTTTTTAATAAATGTTGGAGAGACTCCAAAAATCAAGTCAGGAAAATCATCTCCAACATGTGGGTACAAATAAGGTAATGCGGAGTAATAGGTGAAATTTACTGGCTCACTGCACCTACTTACACAATGAGGCCCTCACCTCGCCACCCTAAATCTCTCCCAGTTACGGCTGGGATTCCCTTGGTGGTTCTCACACATGTTCACCGAGAGTCCTTTTCTGTTTGTCCACTCTGGCCCATGCGATGGCCACTACCGCCTGTGCCCTTTAGCATCTGGATCCACGGCAGGAGTATAAATGCTGAGTCTCCCCCAGCTGCAGGCCTGTGGGCACCCGAACTGTGCAGTTTGTGTCCCACTCATACACAGGGAGAATGTTCTCCTCCTCATTCTCTCTCTGTCCTCATTATGTGCTGCCCTTTGTCACTGAGGCCTCAAAGCCGCTTTGCACAAGCATCTGTATCTCTCAAAGTCCCCTCCTCAGCTTCTGTCTGCAGTTTCTCTTTTGAGAATGCTCTCACCGAGTCCACGGGCCAGGCTGGGAGAGAGGCATCTGCTCTCCACATCCAGCCTTTCCCCACCAGTAGCTGGAAGCCTTTTTGTGCAAACCTCTTCCTCAAAGGAGCTTCCCTTCCATGCAAATTAACTTGCAAATAGGCTTTGAGGCTGCTTCTCCACCACCAGTTCATCATCCTGGTGTTCATAATTTGAGCACAGCCTCTCTGAAACCTGAGACAATATTTTATAATTCTTTTACGTCTTTCCCAACTACCACCACAGAGCTGAGAACAGCAGTCAAACAAATGAGACCTAGTAAATCCTATTGACTGGTTATCTATATAAGAAATGCCTCTCCTGCTTTGCACAATCAGGAGTTGAAGGTAGAGGCAAGCCCTAAATTATAACAACCTGTGTCCAGCATGAACACTGATTGAACACAAACTTCCTTAGGTTATTTCACTGTTTCTAGAGAACAGAATGAACTCGCATTAGTCAATGTGACACAGAGAACCTCTTAGTGAAATGAGCACCATGCTGCTGGCTGGTTCGTAAAATTTTAACAAGTATTCGTCCCCAAATCCAACTCATCTGAGTCATCCATGGCTGTACCAGGCAAGACATCCTGATTTTGAGATGCCTGCCTCTTCATGTTTGGGCAAGCAATCACTGGTTGTCCCACCTTTAGCCCAAAACGCGTTTCAACTGGGTGGGTGTGCAACAGTAAACATGGACCAAAGTGGGCATTCTGATAGTGGTTACATCAGCTACAGCTATTTAAGGACTTCTGGGAGTGGTTCATAGTCAATGAGTCAGGAAGTTGCCAAGGCAACAGTGAAATGCTCTCTCTGGCAGGTCAGCTCTGCTTTAGGTCCAAGAGGGGTTATGAAAGAGTTGCAGCTTAGAGAATGAAGTCATTCCCCCACCCCTTGCTTTTATAATGTTAAGGCTTTTCTAGTCATCCAAGGAGATAGAAATCTGAGGAAGACAGTTAAGGAGTTCTACTCTGAATCATTTGGAAATAGGATAAATGGAAACAAGTCATATTAAACAAGATTACATAGGCTTGGAAAAAGTTAGGACAAAGACAAACACTCCTTTCATGCAGAGCCTTCGAGAACTAGTGTCCATGAGTTCACAGGAGTGAGAATAATTTATTTGAAAGGTTTTGGTAGTCCAGTTCATACACTTTGGGAGAGTACAATTCTGTTAGGTAAATGCAATAAACAGAAGAACATTAGAATAAAGTGCAAGGACATCTCTTGAGTCTCCTCCCTCTGATAGTGTAAACAGAAAGTTAAGTGTAAATCTAATTTCCTAACTGTCATGCAGAGAATGTCACAAAACGATGTCAAAAGAATTCATACAACTTGCTGTATTCAAACCCTTTGTTTTGTTTTTCAGTGTAAATAGTACCTAAGAATCAGGTTTGTTTTTAAAAGTTTTTTAGAACCTCACTACTTAGGATTGCTGAGTATTAATACAGACTTTTTTGTTCTGTGACATTTAACAAACAAGGATGAATGCTTCATTGCTAAGGTAGTAACTGAATAGTCTGTCACTTAGTTGTTGTCGTTGACAACACACAGACTCAGAGACCATACACAGTCACCGAAGGGCCACGACTTTCCCTTTTTCTGCTTCTCCTTCATCAACCCAAGCTTGACCAATTGGTTCTCAGCAGTGCCCTTCCTCAGATGGCAGGCACGCACGCAAGCCTGCATAGACAGCTGTTGGACGTAAGAGGCACTTTCCCTGGCTGCGGCTTCTGAAAGGGTGCTTCCACGAACCGTTCCCCTGAAGAAGGTGCTGGCTGCTCCTCCTCTGCTGCACCTCTTCCCTCTCTTCTATTCTCTGGTTTGATAATTCCCCCCACCCCGCTCCTTAACCAGTTAAGCAAACAATATAACCTGAAAAGTTCAATAATTTGTTCATTCAACAGTAACTTATGCAGCACAGGCTATGTGCCAGACACTCTTGCTGGTTCTGGGAATACACTAGTGAACAACACGGCTGAAAAGTCCTGACCCATCAGAGTTTTCGTCATGGGGCGGGGAGGGCAGAGACGGACAATAAGCAAATATATAAAATATATTGAGATGGGAAGTACTGTGGAGAAAAATTAGATGAGGATTAGAGAGAGTGCTGGGGACAGGTCCAGCTTTCAATGGCGTGCTCACGTGGGAGGCCTCCACCAGCAGGGACCAGCTGAGCAAAGGTTTTACAGAGGTGAGGGAGCAAGCCAGGTGGGAATCTGGGAAAACATTCAGAGAGAGAAGAGAACAAGTAGAGGAGTGGGCCAGGAGTGAGCCTGGCAGGTGCACAGCCAGCCAGGATGCTAGTGTAGTGGGACAGGGGCGAGCTGAGTAGGGGGGATGAGGTCAGAGAGTTACTAGAGTGGGGAGAAGGAGCAAAAAGTCTGAGCAGGGGTTAGGGCCTGTAGACCATTGTAAGGGCTTTACCTTTCATGACAAGGGAGAGGGGAGTACTACTGACACTGCCAAATGGCTCTAATTATGCCCAGGGATGGTGTTCCATAATTTTTTTTTTTTTGAGGAAGATTAGCCCTGAGCTAACCACTGCCAGTCCTCCTCTTTTTTTGCTGAGGAAGCCTGGCCCTGAGCTAAGATCCATGCCCATCTTCCTCTACTTTATATGTGGGATGCCTACCACAGCATGGTGTGCCAAGCAGTGCCACGTCTGCACCCGGGATCTGAACTGGCGAACCCCGGGCCACCGAGAAGCGGAACTTGCAGACTTAACTGCTGCGCCACTGGGCTGGCCCGTGGTGTTCTATACTTGACCTGCGTTTTCCCACTTCATCCTCACCATGACCTTGGCAGTTAGGCACTATTACCTCCACTTTACAGATGAGCAAACTGAGCTCCAGAAGGATAAAGGGCACAGAATCACTCAGTTAATGAGTAGCTGAGAGCAGGACCCACACCTGTCTAGTTCTCAAACGCACTCTCCTTGCCCTATGCAATCCATCTTGCTAAGATTCACAAGTCAATGGAGAAAGAAAAGATTATTTGGTAAATATTGGGATAGTTAATTTGCTATTTTAAAATATCAGTTGAGATCTTAACTTACACAAGGGATTAGAATAAATTCCAGATGTATTAAGAAATTAAGTATAAGTTAAGCCATTGAAAACTAGGAGAAAATAAGAGGGTATGTTTAGCAAATTGCAAGGCAGAAAAAATGCACTAAGATTAGATGTGATAGAAAAAATCAGACAGGAAAAGTATAACAGATCTGACTATATAAACATTTTAAACTTCTCTTTGTACAAAAAAAATTGAAATTCAAGGGTATTCAAATTCAGATATTCAATAAAGGGTCAATCTATTTTGTAAAGAGCTCACATAAATTATATAAGAAATATTGATTAAAATATGCAAAGGATATGAACAAAATTTTAAAAGGTGAAACTATGACTAGTTCACAAGCATGGAAAACCATTCAACTTCACTAATCATCAAAGAAAGGGATTAAAATATATTTTTTAACCTATAAAATTAACAGTCTTTTATGGTAATACTGGCAAATACTAGTAAGGATGCATAAAAGAAAGTATGGTTTAACTTTGGTTGTTGTTGTTAGTAATGTGGCATATTAATACCTATGTTCCAGCTATAATCTCTCCTTGGCAAGAGGCTCTTGGCAAGAGGCTCTCCAAGGCTCTTGCTTTTGCATTAAATGGAATTCAAAATGACTCTTTTAGTGCACAAGAATTTTGGCTGTGGCAAAGTCAGCACAATGTAATAAAGTACACCTGGAGCTTCTGGAAGGCCTTTTGCTGATGGCTACTCTTGGCTATGCTTATTTCCTTTTCACAGAAATGTACACACACATTGAAGAGATCCTAAAGATAATGCATTCCAGGAGATAACAGGAAAGAAAAATCCTTGCAATCCACATGATGGCCAGAACCGACTATTTTGTATTTCTGAAGATTGTGATTTCGTGTTTCAACTGGAGACCAAAGAAAGAAAGTCCTTTAGATTGTCATTGATAGTTAGGACTTTCTACATATCTGGATCCAAATCTCAATGTCTGCAAAAGCTCTGCTGATAGTACCAAGGGGATCTTCCATTTTGCACATGTATGGATTTCCCACTCACTCAGCCTTCCCCAAGTCTGGAGAGTGATGCCCATGGAAAATCACATGGCATCAAGATGTGTTCTAACTAAGAGTCCCATGAGAAATACCATTTAAAAGAAAAGACTTCCCTTATATGCTCTGCTGTGTCTCCAATTTGCACATAAGAAGGATTTTTTAATAGTGGTTTTGAAATATCATTTAGAATATCTGTATTATTTATTCTCATGAAAGTTGTTATAGTTTGCTTGAAACCATTTAGTACAGGGCAAGTTGATTTTGGCAAAGAACAGCTTCTTGAGTTGGGATTGGGGTTGTTTGGGAAGTGACATTTCCTAGAAACTTCTACTATTTGCTCTTCATAATCAATGAGACCAGTTTACTTTACCTAAGAAGATTTCTCTTTTTTTAAAGATTGGCACCTGAGCTAACATCTGTTGCCAATCTTCTTTTTTTTCTTCTTCTTCTCCCAAAAGTCCCCCAGTACCTAGTTGTATATTCTAGTTGTAGGTCCTTGTGGTTCTGCTATGTGGGACACCGCCTCAGCATGGCCTGAGGAGTGGTACTAGGTCCATGCCCAGGATCCGAATTGGTGAAACCCTGGGCTGCTGAAGCAGAGTGTGCAAACTTAACCACTAGGCCACGGGGCCAGCCCTTATTTTGCCTAAGAAGATTTTACAATGCCTTATGAAATACATACTCAGCAGGTGGAGAACAATTTGTTTAGTAGGAAGAAGTATCTACCGGACGTAAAGACAACACGCTCCTTACTGAAGCTTCTTGGACCCAAAGCCCTTACTTATAATTTGGAATAAGCTAAACTGTTTCTAAGAAATAAAATTCAAAGATGTTTCCATGATTCTTGGGTATAAGAAAACTCATCAGCAAAAAACTGTGAAGACTAGAGACTATGTCCCAAACAAACAAAACTCTGAAATTTTATAGTAAGATTTATTTTATAATTATCATACAAACTATTTTATAATGAATCAAAATTTAAATTCAGAATAAATATCTTTTAAGATATTGTTATAAGTGGAGATACAAGAAATTTCTTATTCTTGATTATAAATTTGTGTATCTGATTGTATGATGAGAAATAAGATGCTGAATGATAATTCTCAATCTCACAATGGGAAGGTCTTTAGCATTATTTTACATTTTCCAAAAACGACACGGGGGAGATAGGAACAGGGAAGAGAAAAATTAACATTTATTAAGTGCCTAATATATGTCAGGAATCCTTATATTCATTGTTTCATTTTCAGCCTTTCAAAAATCTTACAAGTTAGATGTTTTCTTCACTTCACATGTAGAAATATTACCCAAGACTATACACCGTTGATAACCTAGGTTTTTCAGACTCAAAAATTCCACGCAATTTCCACCAATGCAGCATTTTACAAAGTACATTTTCTTAGAGTATTAATGTGTGTTTTGCAGTTAAAAAAAAAAGACAACTCAAAATCAAAAAAACTGATTCCATATTTATGCACATTTAGTAAGACTGGAAGACAAAGTGAAATTGACTTTTCCTACAGGCATCTGTATAATTTTAATATGCAAATGGAGTTTTTGTGTGGTAGCAAATGTTTAGCAACCAACTCTCTTACTTAAGTTTTATTTAAATCTAATCAGGAATAACAAGGCCAGATTTGTCGCATTTGCTGATTGCCAATCCCCTGTTTTCGTGTTGTAAATACTCTCAACACAGCAGATTCCAAGCCACCAATGTGGAGTTGGGAAGAGCTGTAGACATTTGGCTCTTGTGAGCCAGTTTGAACTAGCTCTAGCACTCCAGAGTCATTTTATTATTTTACTGGACCCACGGACACTTACGTCACTAAACGTCTTCTAGGTTTGGGGTTCTATAGAACATACTTGGAAACAGGGAATTTTTAACAGGAATATCACTCTCAGATCACTACTTTTTTATAAACAAGATTTGAATTCAAATGTTGATTTACTTTCTACATAAACATTATACATGCATAGTTGCTTAAATATTTTTAAAATCCATTTTTAGGGATGAGAATCTGTATCAACAGACTTCTTTGGATTTCTATTTCTAGACGACTGATACACATTTTCATTACAACTGATAAGCTGAACTTTTCTTTGAAACATTCACCCTCACCCTTGGAATAGAGTGAGAAAATGGTTGGTAGTCGATTCTCAGCTTTGCACTGATAATTTTCCCACAGACTGATGTAGAAGACATGACTCTACCTTGCTCTTGAATCAGATTCAGTTAGTTGTCAATTCATTCCTTCAATCATTCATTCAAAAAGAATTTATTAAGTTCCCACTATGTGTGGCCACGCTTCTGGGCACTTGTGGTAATCCCTGAACAACACAGACTACCATTTCTGCCTCAAGGAACCTACATTCTAGTGGGTGGAGGCAAATACAAAATGAGCACAATTAATAAATTATATAGAATATTTAAAAGATGATAAGTGCAATGGGGGAAAAAGGAAATAGATCAGTATAAGGAGGAATGGGATTGCTGATGGTGGGTTAGGAAGCAACATGAGGCATTAAGCAGGATGGTCTGTTAAGGTAGTCCCTGTTGAGAAGGTGACATTTGTATGAAGACTGGAAGGAGGTGAGGGAGTTGACCAAATGGGCATCTGGAGGAACAGTGCCCCACACAAAGGAACAGCTAGAGCAAAGCCCCTGAAGCAGAGTATGTCTGGTTTCCAAAACCAGAAAGGAGGGCAGTACAGCTGGACTGGAGGGAGAGAGTAGTAGGAAATGAAGAAGGAACAAGAGCCATAGGAGACTGGACATAGTAGGCCATTTTAAGGACATTGACTTTTATTCTTCATGCAATGGAGAAACATAGCAAGTGGCTGTGAAAAGCAGTGATATGATAATCCCATGTTTTAAAAGATTCCTCTGGCATCCATACAGAGATCAAGGGTAGAGTTTAGGAGGCTATTGCAATAATCTATATGTGGGAGGATGGAGGGGAGGTGGTGAGAAGCAGTCAGATACTCGTATACCTTAAAGACAAGATTTCCTAAAGGATTGGCTGTGAGATGTGAGAGAATAAAGAGTAAAGGTGACTCCAAGGTTTTGGCTTTGAGCAACCGGAAGAACAAATTGCCATCAACTGTGATGAGAAAGGCTACAGAACAAGCGGATTTTTAGTGATGTGAGGTTGGCATTGGAATTTTAGTTTTGGACATGTTGAGTTTGAGATGTCAATTAGACATCCAAAGGGAGATGGCCAATAGGCAGTTAGCTTTATGAGGCTGGAGCTTAGGAGGAGGTCTAGTTTGGGCCGTGTACTTGAAATTGTAAGCATATAAATGGCATTTCAATCCATGACTTTTAATAAGATCACCACAGAGTTGAGTGGGAAGAGGAAAAACAATGATGACTGAAGCTTGGGACATCCCAATATTTGGTGTCTGGGGAAAGGAAGAGGGACTAGCAAAAGAGGTAGAAAAGGGGTGACCAGTTGGGTAAGAGAAAACCAAGAGAGTCAAGTGTCTTGTAAACTAAGTAAAAAAATTAACTAAGGAGAAAGGAGTGACCAACTGTGTCACTGGTAGGTCAAGTAGGATGATGATGGAGAATTGACCATTGTATTTAGCAACTCGGAGGTCAGTCTGTAGTTTCAGTGATGTGATGGGCTGAGAACCTGGCTGGAGTTAGTTTAAGAAAGAATAGAAAGAAAGAGGACTTGGAGACAGCGTGAACAGACAACTTTTTTGCGGTGCTTTCCTGCTAAGAGGAACAAAGAAATGGTCCAGTAGCTGTGGAGGAATGGGGTCAAGAAAAAGTTTTTAAATTTTGTTTTGCTTTGTTTTCATGGCAAAGATTCAGCAGAGAGTGAAAAATAGATTCTTTCAGCCAGAGGACTGGCTGTGGGCAAAATTTTGAGATAGCTGGCTGTGGGCAACATACATTTTGGTACTCTACAACCTCTTTTTTCACTTCCCTTCTTGACAACAGCCCTGCGAGGTAGGAATTATTGTTTCTGCAGATGAGGAAAAGATGATGTAGAAAGAAGTTACATAACTTGCCTAGGGGACACACTATCCTGACGCCCATCAACAGTGCCATCAACGGTCTCCCCGCAAATGCACACACACTCCCTCAAGCTGTATCATTTCGATGGTACATCTAGATCTGCTGCCCCTACTTCCAGATTTCTCTTTCCATCTTCCATCAAACTTTTATAGCCAATTTTCCCTGCACTTTCAGCCAGCTAAACAATTTCTGTAGAAGATGTGAATATGTTACTCTTTGGAAATTTATATTTTGAACAGCTATTCCTAGACAGAAAAGAGAAAGCTGCTTCCAGAGTCCTGAGTTCAAGTGTCAGGTGTACCATTTCTAGCTATGGAACAAGGGAAGTTATTTAACAGCTCTGAACTGCATGTTTTCAACTGTAAATTGGAAAGAAGAATCTCTGTCTTGCAGAGTTTTCATAAACGTTAGAGATAGCATGTAAAAAGTACCATGGTGGGTATTTCACAAATTTTTGATGTTCTCCTTATCATTAAAAGTGATTAAACCAAAAGAATCTCTTTCATGGTAGAATGGGACGATATCATAACATGTACCTGAAGGAGATTCTTTGGACAAGGAAATATCCCAGCTTCTTCAAATTCTGCCACCCAGTGGGGTTTGTTCAAAGTAATCTGAGATCTAGAGTCCAATTGCCCTACTTTTCGGGTATAGGACCCTGGATAAGTCACATGCCCTCTTTGAACCTCAGTTTCTTCACCTACAAAGATAGAAACCAATGTTACATAAGTGCTTTGTGAATCATAAAATGGAGTGGAGACGATGAGTGGAAGAATATTATGGCAGGCTTATTGAGAAGTAGCATCCGGTCTCAGGGATCACCTCTACCGCTCTAGATTCCAGAAGCACCTAGCAATTACCCTTGTGCAAAGTGGATTTTGTGGACAGGAGATGGATTTAGTTCTGAAAATGTCCTCTAAATGAACCCACTGATCATTCAGTAAAGGCTCTGTGTATTTTTAGATCCTGAATATTATTAGTCAGCCAATGGTCCCTGCCTGAAGGGAATGCTCTCTTTTATTCCCTTTGCTGACTGTGTATAAATTTTTTTAGATAAAGAGAATACTATACATATTTCAAATTCAGATACTCTCACTATTTTCCCTGTAAGGCATTACACTAATGTTTTGCAGCACTTATGGTTTATAAGCAACTTGACTTGCTCTTATCTTTTGAGCTTCCATAACAAACATTAGGTATAAGTTAAAACTTTGCATTTTTCGTCAAAACTTTTACTGCCAACATTTAATCCTTGGGCTTTTCTGTTCATAGAAGTTTGTGTATCTGCAGAGCTCAAAACTAATTCAGCTGGCACAGACAATACAAAAGCAAACACTAGACCTTTTCCACTGAGTTGAAGTTTGTATTTCAAATCATCTCTATTTCACTGTAACATGAGATTTGTGGCCTACTCTAGGTTGAATTGCTAACAGAAAATACTCCTTTAAAAAGTAGCACTTAGCATTCAGTTCTGTTTTCTTAGCACACTATATGCATAGTATAGGCGTAAAGGGCTCGTGGAAAATTGGGAGGTTAAGTCAGAGGAAAACAGAATTTGGAGATGGGAAAGATAAACTGAGTGCAAAAGTACCACAAAGAGCTTAGCGTATCTTTTCAGGTAAGACAGGCATAGTAAATTTTTGAAGGTTGTTCACTTCCCTGTCAGAAGCAAACTCTTTTATTCTCTTTCCTTATTGACATCAATTTCCAAGAAACTCTAATGTGGTTGCTTCCTGCTTTTCCCTAGTTATATGTTTGTGAAATCCTTGGCTGTCATTCAAAAGAATAAAAGTACTAGGTTCTAAAAATTACTCAAAAATACTGCAATTATAAAGATGCTCCTTTTAGTATTACATGTTATAGTGAAAACAACCCAATAAAAAATAATTCAAAACATGATGGTAGTTTGGTAAGAAAGAATGTTGCTTAGTAATTCAAAATTATGCTTACAAAGAATCAGTGATTACATCGGAAAATACTTATGTTTAATGCAAATAGATGAATATGAAATGATTAATACAAAATTATCTGAATTTTGTATGCATATATACATAGCTGTAAACATGTGTATACATCATAAATACATTTGTATGTGGATGCATATGTATAATAGGAACACATATATAGAAAAAAGTTTGGAGAGAAATTGACGTATACAACATTATAGTTGCTTTTGCTGGGCTGCCTTATGAGAGAGACCAGTGTTTATCTACGTATATTTCTAGGTAGTTAAGTCTATTTCAAACGTTATTAATGTATATTTCCACGCATTTATGTGTCTGTGTGCATTTATATCCTGCTTTCTCGTGAAAAAGATTTAAAGTGGATAGTTTTAGGTCACTAGAAGAATCTAAATTGAGCACCAAAAAAACCAAAATGTTTAACAAACTGAAAAAAACAAATGTTTTCTGACTTTAGGATTCCACCACAGGTTTTCACTGGCCACCATCTAAATTCCCTCCCCTAACACACACACACACACTTGCACACGTACTAACATACACAATTACACATGCTCTCAAGGAACAAGCAATCCTCGATTCCATGGGTGTGCAAACCATTGCCTGTGGACCAAATCCAGCCCAGTGCCTGTTTTTGTGTGGCCTCAGGAGCTAAGAAGAGATTTTATACTTTTAAAGTGTTGTTGGGGGTGTGGGGGAGGGGAAGAAAAGCAATGAAGAATATACACAGAGATAGTCTAGGGCCCTCAAAGTCTAAAATGTTTATTATATGGCCTTCTGCAGAAAAAGTTTGCCAGTTCTTGCTGTATTTCCCAGCATACTTCTAGAATCTCTGCCACAAATCCTGGAAAAGTCCTTTGCCCTGAGCTTTGTTGAAAGAAAAGAAAGTCATTGAGACACGGAGTTCACAGGATAATGTGGAAACAGCTCTCCCTCTGTCCCTATATCCTGATCGTTCCATTCAATTCTACCAACGGTAGAAGTTCTCACTTAGATTAATAGAAGGAGGAAAAAAATCTGTAAGTTCAAATATGAATTAGAGAAACATTTTGGAAACACACTTTTATTATTTTCACATACATAAAGAAATGCAGATAAACTTAGCAAAATGTTTCCAGATAGAAGTTTTGCTCATGACCAAAGAGAATGACACCTGGTTAGGAGGATTCATTTGCTTTCAAACAATGAATGTGTTTTTAAAAGCCCTTCTCTTAAGTAGTTCACTATTTCTTTAAACTGTTCGACTCTAAAAGCTTACTTAGGAAACATCATATTCAGAGAGCAAAGTCAAACTGCAGCCAGACCTGAATTTCCATAATTGCCGAGTAAATAGGGTTCAACACAGAGACCCGCACAGGACATGTTGCAGAAAGAGACAGACAAGATAATCACAGCGACGACCGCGAAGAAAGAAAGTGCACGAGTGCACAAAGTGCTAGGGCTCACAATTTGAATTATGGAATTGTGCTATATTACAAAACAGAGTTAATACCAAAGCAAACAAGCAGACATCACTCTTCTCAGTGTGAGCAACATTTGGCTCCAAGTTAGAAGCAGAAAAGCATGCACACAGAGAGAGATTATCTGTAGTTTATTAAGAAGACTAAGGTGTCTTCATCGACTCTACACTGAAATGACAGAAGAGAACATAGGCTATGCACAAATGACTAAATGTCCTTAATCCTTGCCTCACAGAACAATCCCCTCACCAGAACTGCTTTCACTGACAGACAAGGCCTTAGATTTCCCTATTGAAGGAAAATTTCCCCAACCGACTGCTGAGGGAAAGAAAACAGGAAAAACTAGTCCACTAAGCACTCACAGAAGACTTTATAGAAAAGTTAAGAGGACAGAGACTAGCTAATTCACCAAATCCAGAAGTATCCTGGAATACGTCAGCATGATCAAGCAACAGCATTAGGAAAAGCAAAATGATATTCTGGGAAACAACTATTCTTCCTTTTAGGATTCCACCACAGAGCCCCTGAGGCCGGTTTACAAAGCACTGCCATTTACTATTTGGGGTTTTGACCCACACTGTCGTTTAATTTATGAGTGTATGACCTCAGACAAGTCAATTGAAGATTAAGCATTGATCCAGTCAGCCATTCAGTGGAAATTTCTTTCTTCCTTCCTTCCTTTCCATCCTTCCTTCCTTTCTTCCTTCCTCCCTCTCTCTCTCTCTCTCTCTCTCCTTCATTCTTTATCTCTCTCTCTCTTTCTTTCTTTATATTTTTTGGCAAATTTAATTGTATATATTTAAAATATACACCATGATAATTTGACGTACATATACGTGGTAGAAAGATTACCAAGATCAAGATAATTAACATATCCACATCTCACATAATTAACTTTTGTATGTGTGGTGAGAATGCTTAAGATCTACTCTCAGCAACTTTTAATAAGGCAGAGCACCTTACTTGCATAATAACATTTTGCTCCACCATGAACTGCATATATGACGGTGGTTCCATAAGGTTAGCACCGTATAGCCTAGTTGTGTAGTAGGCTATACTATCTAGGTTTGTGTAAGTACATTCTACGATGGTCCCACAACGACGAAATCGCCTAGCTATGCATTTCTCAGAATGTTTACATCTTGTTAAGTGATGCATGACTGTATACGATACTATATTATTAAATATAGTTACCAGGCTGTACATTAGATTCTCAGAACTTACTTTTCTTATAACTGAACGTTTGTACCCTTTGATATACATCACCCCATTTCCCTCTCCCTCCAGCATCTGGCAACCACCATTCTATTCTCTGTTTCTACAAAATCTTTTTTTTTTTTTAGATTCCACATGTAAGTGATACCATTATAGTATTTGTCTTCCTCTGTCTGGCTTATTTCACTTAGCACAATGCCCTACAGATTCATCCATGTTGTTGCAAATAACAGGACTTCTTCCTTTTTTATGGCTGAGTGATGTTCCAGTGTGCGTGTGTGTGTGTATCACATTTTCTTTATCCATTCATCAGTTGAAGGATATTTAAGTTGTTTCTATAGTGGCTGTATCAATTTACATTCCCACTAACAGTGTATAAAAGTTTCCCTTCTCCACATCCTCACCAACACTTATTATCTCTTGTCTTTTTGATAATAGCCATCCTAATAGGCATGAGGTGATATCTCATAGTGGTTTTGATTTGCATTTCCCTGATGACTAATGATGTCGAGCACCTTTTCATATACCTATTAGCCATATGTATGTGTATGGAAATTTATTAAGTGTCTACTATGTTCTAGGCACCAGAACATAGTGCTAAGTGCTGGGACCACTGAGATGGCTAAGCACAGTGCCTTCTTCTAAAAAGCTCACAGCATAATGTGGAGACACTTGTATATAGAAATAGCTAAATCCTGAGGCTGTATGTCTGACCTTGGAAGACGACCTGAAATTGGGAGCAGGAGAAGGCTGTGGAGTGAAATCTATGCTTTACTGGAGAGCAAGTCTCCATACAACCCAACTGACAAGAAGCTATTTCTTTCTGCTCAGAACCACAGGACAAAACAAATGACCTTTCCAGCCTGCTGAGAGCAGTTCATGGAGCCACAAAAAGACCACAGAGATCTGAGAGTCGTATGTGGCCGCCAAGGTCCTGAGTCCAAGCTGCTCAGTATGGACTCTGGTCAGGCAGGCTGCAGAGCCAGGGTCTGCTCAGTGGGACTGGGGACCAGAAAGAAACCTGAAAGCAATCGGGATAGACCCAGAGAGAATTAGGAATGTGATGAGTGAAGTCATCGGCCTGTGGCTGAGGGTGGAATCCCTCAGAGGCTGTAAAGTTAGGAACCCTCCCTTACAGTGCTAAAAAGAAAGTGCAGCCTTAGGTGCCGAGAGGAGTGCTGGGCAAGGCAGAATCAGTACCGACACAGAACAACACACAAAAAGGCAACACTCAATCCAGGCAACAGCATAGCACTTTTCATGAAGAGGAGAACGCATGCTTATACTGAGAGTATCAGGTTTCCGGCCAATTCATAAGGTGCAGAGAGCTCTGACATTAATCAGTAAGACCTAGAGAAGTACCTAAGAAGTTGCAAGGCAAAGCCAAAGAGCTGTCATCAAAGAAGCAGGTCAGGACTCAATATCTCCGTACCCTGGCTAGAATGACCCCATTCATTCAGGAGGAGAGCTGAGCTGTGGGAAGGAGGAAGAGAAGGGAGGAAGAGAGAGAGACAGGAGAGAATATAGGGATAAAAGTCACAAGTAACTAGTTGGCACTATATACAAAAGTAAATGAGTATAATCCTGCATTGTAAGAAAAAAAAATCCACCTGAATTGGGAACACCATGTGCAATTAGGCAGTTAGAGTGTCAGTGCTGACTGAGAGATTGACATAGCGATGGTACCTGGCTAGCACGGTGAGACAAATGCAGCCTGAGCAGATGCCCCTCGGATCTGAGATTTCCAGTTCTACATACGAGAAGCTCTCAAATCTCATTCCAGATCTCACTGTATCATAAAATTACACTAAAAACTTCTCAGGATCTCAATTTCTTCTTTATGAAAAATGAAGGGCCAAGAAAATTATGAGGCTCATGCAAGCAATGGGGGTTTAATCAAGGGAAAAGCAAAAATGTACAACCTTTATAAGGAGATTAGCACGTAACCAGGACACCTTAAAATAGACCAACATATACACCGATCAGTTATAATCCAGGGAGTCCAAAACCATTTTATTTCCTAGAACTCTGTTTGATTTCTTCCACTGTTTCACATGCAGAGATTCTGATGCAAGAATCTCCTTACTTTTTAACTAATTTGCTCTGAAGATAGAACACTATTTTTTTATTCCCAGTCTGCAATTTACGTAGGCTTCTCATTACATCTAGTCATGCAACGAAATTAAGTAGAGAAAAGAATCTCCAAGCACGGACAGCAACTGATGGGAGGAATAATAGAATAAGAGACCAGAAAGACAGCTCTGGTTAAGGTAGGAGTTCCAGTATTTTCCAAATCTGTCAGCCTCACAATGTGGTGTTTCAGGAAGGGTTGAGTCATGACTCCATTTCAATTACTCCACAAAAGAAAGAAAATTGTACGTGACAGTAGACCATGAACAGTCTATGGCTGCTAAACCTGCAAAAAGAAAGGGTGGGAGTTGAACACTTTATCAGTAAAGTGGCAAAGAGCACCCCAATGTTTGAAAGCCAGATGAGTTCTGTGTGTGTGTGTCTGTGTATGTGTGTTAGAGAAAGAGAGAGAGATGAAGAGGAGGGGAAAATGGAAAGATAGAGTAGAGACAAGGGGGTAGAGAGAGAGAAAAGGCAGAGCAAAGAGACACAGACATAAAAAAATCTGGTAACATCATAGAAAGCACATTGTCACTAGTGATCTCTATGTCATCCTGCAAATTCAGGGGACAATGATAGTAACAATAATAATAATCATTATTAATGTGTGGACAGAGACAAATGGCTGGACATTGGGATAGTAAGTGTTGGTATATCTGACAAGGTGAGCAGTGGTGAAGGAATTAGGAAGTCCACAGCCTGCAAACTGTGGAGCAGTTAGTTTTCTTTTGAAAGAATGAGAGCCTAATTCAGGCAATCTTAGTTACACGAGCAGGAGTTCCCATTTCTGTAACAATGCCTGGTACAAACTACGTGCTCAATAAATACTTGTTGTTTCATGAATTCCTAAACTGGAGGGAAACATTAGCTTGATTCTTCCCAACCTGGTAGGAATGCACGTGACCAGGCAACACGCTTCATGCTTACTTGTTTCCACATTCTTTAGTGTCAAACTTAAATTCACCCATGGGCAGACTTCCTCTTCCCAAGCTTGGAGTGACAGAGTTCATGTTGATTGCATCATGTGACATGTGACAGAGGAGACCTCAGGCTCCAGGAAAATCCCTGGAGAGTCCATCAAATCTTGAGATCAAGATGCTCTTTTCAGCCCTGGGATGGTCACTGGCACCAGAAGGGAGAGCTTTTCTCTTAACCTCTACGCTTCTCTGAAGGTTTTTCTCTCTGTGCTCCAGACATCTGACAGCTGGCTTCCAGTGAAAATGGACAAATCTCCACTCCTTCACCAGATGTACCTTCTTTCCACTCACTGATTTACTTGTTATGTCAACTGCTAACATAACTGACTTTTAGCTGAAAAATTGAGGGATCCATATGAGAAAGTTGAATGTTCAATTATAGGAAAAACAAAGAGCTTAAAATACTTGATTATTAATTTGAGGTCTGGCGCTGTGTCTTTTCCACACTCTTTAAGGATACAAGTCAGTGTCATGCAGGTATCAGCTGCTCAATACTCAGTTGTAGATGTGGACAGGGGTTAGGGCCATGGAGAGCAAGACAATAGACATGGGGATCACAAATTAGGAAAGTCTTAGAAATGGTGACAGGTCAACCCGAAGAATAGACAGTTGTAATTCTCTTCTAAAGAAAGGCCTTTCTACGAATAAAAGCAATGGGAAAAGTCACAAAGAAGGGTGGAATTTGACAACATGATAAATTAAAACCAAAAAACCTCATAACAAAATCAATGGGCAAACAGCAGACAGTAAAAAATGTAACCACAGAGCATTTAGCCAATATCAATATCCTTAATACATAAAGTATGCTTACAAATCAATTTTAATAAGTAACTCGAAGAAAGCACAGAAGCATGTGTGTGTGTGTGTGTGGGTGTGTGTGTAACTGCCATTGGTTGGAATCATAGAATCCAAACTGGAAGCAATCATCCATCAGCCCTAGTATGTGTCCTTAGTATTTTCACTTTCTCACTCTCCAAAATGCTTTTTGCACCTTCAGCCCTCTCTTCATATCACCTATGTTCCCTCTTCCTGCCTCACTCTCAGTGAATGGCTTTGCCTTACATGTTACAGAGGAAACTGAAGGATTCAGAATAGAGCCATCACTCCTTTTCATCATCATATCTCAAACCCCCTGTCTGTGAGTCTGGCAAGTCTGCCTTGTATCCTGGTCCAAGAGCAGAGATGTGTCAGAGGATGTGCTACAGAGGACAGCGTGCTCCTGCTCCAGTCAAAGCTCAGTTCAAGCCATTCTCAGCTTCGTGAGGTGTAACTCCTGCTCTTGACTTCTCTCTGTTGTAAAATCAACTTCCCATACCACTGAATCCCATGATCTATGTTTTTTATTTAAAAAGAATCTCTTAACTGCTACCTTCTTAAAACACTCATCTCTTATCTTTTAGGACACCAGACTCTCCTGGCTTCTTCCTACTTCCTTCTCAGGCCTCTTCCTCCTCTGTTGAGCCTCTAAATTTTGGACCACCCCAGAGTCAGGTCTTGGACTTTTTCTCTATCTGAACTTCTCCCAGGCGACCTCATCCAGTCTCATGGCTTTAAAGATTATCTGTTATGGATTGAATTGTGTTCCACCAAGAGATGTTGAAGTCCTAACCCTTGGTCCCTGTGAATGTGACCTTATTAGGAAATAGGGTTTTTGTAGCTGTAATTGAGGCAAGGTAAGGTCATTAGGATAGGCCTTAATCCAATGATGGTGTCCTTACAAGAAGATGGAAATTTGGGCACAGAGATGGGCAGGAAGAAGAGTGCCATGTGATGACAGAGGCAGAGATTGGACTTAGGCAACTGCAAGCTAAGGAATGTCAAGGATTGCCAGTGACACCAGAAGCTAAGAGAAACTCACAGAACAGATTCTCCTCTAGAGCCTTGAGAAGGCATGGCCCTGGCAACACCTTCATCTTGGGCTTCTAGCCTCCAGCACTGTGATAGCATAAATTTCTGCTGTTTTAAGCCATCCAGTTTGGAGCACTTTGTTACTGCAGCCTTAGGAAATGAATGTCCCATCTATGTACTATTAATTCCTAAATTTATCTCCAGCTCTGACCAACTCTGAATGCCCCACTGCATACCTGTTTGCCCACTTGACATATCATTAAATGTCTAATAGGAATCTCAAAGCTGAAAACCTTATTTCTCTCCTGTTTTCCCTCATACAGTCATTTGTCACTTAAAGACTGGCATGCATTCTGAGCAATGAATTGCTGGGTGATCTAGTCATTGTGGAAACATCATAGAATGTACTTACACACACCTAGATGATATGGCCACTACATACCTAAGCTATATGATACTAATCTGATGGACCTACCATTGTATATGTGGTCCATCAATGACAGAAATGTTGTTATATGGTGTATGACTGTATTAGTAAATATTCTACACTAGTTACTGACGATAAAAACTTAGCAGGCAAGGCTGGCCTGGTGGAATAGTGGTTAAGTTTGTGTGTTCCACTTAGGCAGCCCAGGGTTCACTGGTTCAGATCCTGAGCATCGGACCTATGTACCACTCATCAACTCATGCTGTGGCAGGATCCCACAAACAAAATAGAGAAATATTGGCATAGTTGTTAGCTCAGGGCCAGTCTTCCTCAAGCAAAAAGAGGAAGATTGGCAACAGATGTTAGCTCAGGGCCAATCTTCCTCACGAGAAAACCCCACAAAAAACAAAACAAACTTAGTAGGCATTCTTGATTTTCTCTTTCCTTTGCCTCTATATCCAATAAGCATGTAAGAATGTCTTGTCAATTATACTTCCAAAAGAGGTTTCAGATGTGTCCACTTTTTCCCATCCTGACTGCGACCAACCTACTGGGAACCATCAGTGTCCTCTCCCCTCTGGACTTCGACAATGATGCACCATCTGATGTCCTGCTTTCACAGCATCCCGCCCCTCTGGAAAGGGATCTTGAAAAATAAATAGCCCAGGCGAAGTCCATCCCTTGCTTAAACCCTTCAGTACTTAAGAGAAGAAAAGTTATACAAGCTGTCTATGTGGCTCTTTAGGAACCTACACGATCTGGCTGTTCTGAACCACTCTGTTGTCATCTTGTACTAAGCTTGTCTGTCCTGTCCTCTCCAGCTGCACTTGCCTTCTTTCCACTCTTCAAAAACACAGAGCATTTACTATCTGAAAGCCTGTGCCCCAATTTCTCCTTCTGCCTAGAACGATTTTCCCCAGATAGTTGCATGGCTGTCTCTTCCTTGTTGTACAGGATTTAGTTAAAAGTCTATCATATTACCCTGCTTAATCACTGTCAAATCACTAGCACTGCCCAACATGCTCTTGTCTGTTAATCTCCTGTCTTTCCCCACTGTGTTTAAGTTTCATCAAATAAAAGATCTTGTTGTCTTTTCATCGCTGTATTCCAAGATTCTAGAATAGTGTCTGCTCCAGAGTATTCAGTAAATAGCTTTTGATGACTAAATCGTCTAATCCACTATAGCCTCTTACTTTATTATATTTTATCTCATCCTCATTAGAGGAGAAAATAGAAACAAGGGGTTTAGTGCCTTCCCCAAGCTGCGTAGTAGTTCCGTTGCAGTCTTCTCCATTGCAAGTCAGTGCTCCTTCGAAAAAGGCACTTGTTATATCTGTCTGTGTTCCTTTTCCCTCACCCTGGACCTCCATTTGAATGAAATGAACTAGAAAGTCTGCATATGTTCATTCAGTCAGTTTACCAATGAGATGCCTACTGCGTGCCAGGCACTCTATTCTGGGAACACAGAGCGAAATTACAGAGGACTCCCACCCTTTGGAGTTCAGACACACAAACTTAAGTCAATTGAAATATAAAAGCAAGTGATGTAACAAGGGCTAGAATAAAATGTTGCAAGAGCAAAAATAATGTGATGAAAGAATATTTTCTCTTTATAACAACACAGTTAACAAAACCTGTCCACAACATTTTGCATGCAACAAATTCTAAATGACTGTTATTGGCTGGTAAGTGGACAGGTTGTTCAAACTCTCCTCTGATTTGAGGAGCAGGAGCCTCTTCTTTTTGTGGAGACCATTAAAGGCAGGACAGATTCCCACTAACTTAGGTGGTTTAGATAACAGTGGCAACAAATAACACTGAGAACTTCCTGCATTCCAGGCAGTGTGCCTGTTCTGAGCATGCCCTGGCACGAGGGGGCTGTATGAGTTTCCTGAGGCTGCTGTAACAAATTACCACAAACTTGGGGCCTTAAAACAATAGAAATTTATTATCTCCCTATTCCAGATGCCTGGAGTACAAAATCAGTTTCACTGGGCTGAAATCAAGGAACCAAGAGTGCCACGCTCCCTGCCTAGTTTTTGGGGGAGTATCTGTTCCTTGCCTCTTCCACCATTTGGTGGTTTCAATATGCTTTGGCTTGTGACTGCCTCACTTCAGTCTCTGCCTCAGTGGATGCACTGCCTCCTTCTCTTCTGACTATAATCTCCCTCTGCTTCCTTCTGCTAAGGAGACTTGTGAGTGCATTGAGGGAGCATCCAGATAATCCTGGATAACTTCTCCATCTCAAGATCCATAATTCAATTCCCTCTGCAAAGTCTTTGCCATATAACACTCAGTGGTTGTAGGGATTAGGATGTGGATGTCTATGGGGGGACCAATATCTAGCCTATCACAGGTACTATTGTTATTATTGGTCTATTTTGGGTTAACTCCAGTACTAGGTTCTCGTAGCACCCTGTTCTGTTCTGTGAATTCATGGTTCTAACCACAACTATATTAAAATACTTTATTATGGTATATTCCTCCTGTGGCAAAATCTTGAGACTTGTAACTGCTAATATATCTTTTTTCCTCCTTTCTCTAGAATAAAAGAATACCATTTTATGTATTTTTGAAATAAGAAAAACCTGAAAAAATGTTTTCATATCTTTGGTTATGTAAAATATGTTCACATCTAAACAATCGTAATAAAAAAAATGCAATCCTTAGGGAACCAGGATTTGAGGACTGATTAGACAAAGGGAAGCCCTTGGAGGAATAATTGAGTAAAGAAGGCTCCAGTGAGAATTGAAAGGGCTCTAGAAAACACAGAAAATGCCACATAGGGAAAGGATAAGAAGAGGCATTGAGATGAGGGGAAAACTCAAATTATTCTTGCCTTCATAAAATTGAAGACAGTTGTAAATTTGGTAAAGCAAGGAAGGCAAGTTTTTGAAAAAAATGATGAAATACTTGACCATAGTTTTTCAGAAAACAGGAAGTAGAATCCATTACACCTTTTTCTAATGATGAGATTATATCAACTTGATTTTTTTGATTCAGCAGTCACTTTTCTGGTCCTCATCACCAGGAGATGGAGAGAAGTGGAAGGACACAAGGAATATTTAGGAAATATCTCAACAGGACATAGTTAGGAGGAAGGTTGAATGTGGAGACATAGACAAATCAATGATAACTCCTTGGTTTATGTCTTGAGCAACTGTGTGGGTGGAGATGCCATTTACTGAGATGGAAAAATTGGAGATAGTACCTTTTGGTTTGTGGAGAAAGCTTTCAAAATTTCCAGTACGAGGTGACTACAAGACAGATGTATAAATCCAGAACTCAGAAGAGAGGTTTGAGCTAGAGGTGAAATTTGGGAATTGTCAACGTTCGGGTGGTATTTGTTCATGAGGGGACAGATAAGTTTGTCCGGGTAAACAGTACACTGAGAGATGAAGGTCCAGTCCCGAGCCCCACAGAACTCTGATATTTAGAAGTGAAACAGGGGAGTGAGGTCCTCAAAGGAGATAGAAATGTTTCCCAAGAAGTAGGGATGACTGGGGCCAGCCCCATGGCCAAGTGGTTAAGTTCATGTACTCTGCTTTGGTAGTTCAGGGTTTACTGTTTTGGATCCTGGGCACGCACATACACACCACTCACCAGGCCATGCTGTGGTGTGTCCCACATAGACCAACTAGAATGACGTGCAACTAGGATGTACAACTATGTACTGGGGATTTGAGGTAAGAAAAAAGAGAGGAAGATTGGCAACAGATGTTAGCTCAGGGCCAATCTTCCTCAAAAAAAAAAAAAAAAAGAGAGAAGAACAAGAAAAAGAGGGGGTGGTATCTTCAGAAAAACAAAGAGACAGTTTCTAGACAATCTCACTTGGGTTTGAGTCCCAGCTCTACCACTTACCATCTTGGCACAGTTGGGGAAACAACTTAGCTTCTTTAAACTCGAGATCACTTTTGAATTTGGAGAAGCATTACACACACATTCACAAGCCTCCAAATGAGCCACTTGTCCTTCTCTGAGGTACCTATGAAAGTGAGAACAAATTTCTCTTTTAATTTGATTAAAATAACTTTTATTTAAGTGTAAGGAAGTTGATGATACAAATGATATATATCCATAGGTTTTATGTAATGCTCACAAGAATTTTATTCCTATTTTCAAATGTTTTTTCCTAAGGAAATGATGGACATATTTGCACAATAGGTAGAACAGGTTAATACGTAGGTTGATTTATTTGTTCATACCGAAGAATGACTCTCCTTACCTGAGGCACTTGAGATACCTAGCTCGCCAAATCTTGAAGAATTTTAAAAATTTCTTTGGAAAAGCCTACTTGTCAGCCAAGGTATGTTTCAAATGATTTTTCAATCAATTCCTATTCGAGGGGGAAAATATGATGAATTTCTTGGTTACAGAGAAAATTTATCTAATTATACCCATCTCATATATTTATTAAAAATACATTGATAAATTTATCTTGTTTCTAAGTTTACAAAGCTTTAAAAATATATGTTATATTTGAAGAACAGATGTATTGTGCAGAAATAAATGTGAAATGTCCATTCCTTTGAGTTTGAATTACTCCTAACTTCAGCCATGTTTTGGAATCTCCCTTCTTATTGCATTGAGCAAAGTTGATAAAGAAGCTTTAAAAAACCCACTATGTTGCCTCTCTTTATTCTATTAGTTAGATACATATAGCTTTAATTTATTAACATGTGTGGTGTGGAACAATAACATGAGCTGTCAGCACTGGATGATACATGTACACTAATCTTTATACACAGGATCTCAATTCTCACAGTAGTTCTCATTATGAGCTCAGGATGGTTTTCAAAAGCCACCAGAGAAAGGTAGTTTATCCACACAGAGATAGTAACAATATTCTTATTAATATTAATGAAATTCATATAAGTATCACTAGCGGCATATAAATTACACTTATATACCGTCTTGGTGCCATACCTTAGATCTAGTGTTCCACTGGGACTCTCTGTGCTTTTTAGAGGGTCATTTATACATTTCTTTCAGGGAATATATATATAAGTTGAGTTTCCAACTTGTTTCTGAAAATAGAAAATGATGCATTCTTGCATTTCAGTTTTATTCTCTTTAGAGATTATGATTCCCCATTGGAAAACAACGTATGTTTGGAGCAATTAAAACTCATTTCTAAGTTCCAAGTTCAAGAGAATGAACACTCTTCTTAAGTCAATAGCCATTTGATTGGGCGGAAGTAACTGATTTTGTGTTAAAAGATAAAATTTTGCACGTATAACAGGCTAAAATAAATGAACATATCCAAATTAGAAATAAATAAAAAATTCTTTCAAGAAGATTGACTTACAAATCCAGGAAGTAGATCCGAATTAGGGCTGCTCTTCTTCAAATTAATCTCTCCTTTGCGTGGTTCCTCACTCACTTGTGCCCTCATTCTCCAGGAGAGAGCAAAGCTCGAGCCAGTTCAGGAAGGTGAGTGGAAAGGTTGCATAGATCTGTCAGGTTACTGTCCAGACTCTGAACACCTTAGTGAGAGGAATTCACTCCCCAACTCTTTCGTTAGAATCCCGTGAATACGAGAAAGTCCTTTTTCATAATAAAGCAAAATGACCTCCGCGGACCTTCTAGATAGTAGTTCTAGTTCCTTGAAGTAATGGTACCAACTGTCTTAGTCGGCTCAGGCTGCTGTAACAAAATACCATAGACTGGCTGGTTAAACAACAGACACTTATTTTCTCACAGTTTTAGAGTTCAGGAAGTCCAAGCTCAAGACACTAGTAGATTTGGTTCTTGGTGAGGGCTCCTCCTGACCTACAGATGGCCACCTTCTTGCTGTGCCCCCACATGGCCTTTCCTCGGTGTGTGCACTTGGGTGGAGAGAGAACTCTTTGTCTCTTCCTCTTCTTCTTCTTTTTTTTTTACTCCTGAGGAAGATTCTCCCTGAGCTAACATCTGTGCCAATCTTCCTCTATTTTGTATGTGGGTCACCACCACAGCATGGCCGCCAATGAGTGGTGTAGGTCCACACTGGGGAACCAAACTCGGGCCGCTGAAGTGCAGCACACTGAACTTAACCACTAGGAGATAGGGCCAGCCCCTCTTCCTCTTCTTATAAGGATGCTAATCCCATCATGAAGGTGCCACCCTCAGGACATCATCTAAACCCAATTACCTCCCAAAGTTTCCACCAAATACCATCACATTGGGGGTTAGGGTTTCAACATATAAATTTGGGGGGGGGGACACAAATATTCAGTCCATTACACCACCATATGCCAGACAGTTTTAATACATGTCTTTTAATCCTCTCAATGTAGATACAATTATCCTCCCTTTGCAGATCATAAAATTAAAATTCAGATAGGTTAAAAAAATTTGTCCAGCCCCACACAGCTAGAATGTGGTATAACAAATCCAGTTGTGACTTCTAAGCCCTTATTCTTTCCTTTCTGTCCCCCGCTGCCTCTCTGAATCAAAGACCATATAGAATAAGCCCTTCTTCAGCATATTGACCCAACACATTGTTCTGCATTTCACATTTTTCCTACATCTTCTGTCATTCAAGCTAAATATTCTGAACTTACTAAGCCTTCCTTCAAATGGCTTGAGTTTGAATCTTTTCACTGTGTTAGCTCCTCTTCTCTGGACACACTCTAAGTAGCTAATGTCTTCTTAAAGCATAGCATCCAGAACAGCAAACAACTCCAAGGAAGTTCTAAGACAGATCTAGGTGGGACCAATGCACGCCTTGTTACAAATATTGTACTTCCTTTAATGCAGCCTACATGTAAATTAGTGTGTGCCACAGTCACTATGCATCTCGTTCGTAAAGATATTATAAGAATTTGTCCAATGGCTTGCCAAAATTCAATATCAAAATCATATCAGAATCTTCTAGATATCTACCCTATGCTAGGCTTATTAGCTCTATCATTACTAAACAAAGCATAAGTTAATTTTCAACTTTCCTGGCAGTCAAACAAGATTCATTTTCTTACTTGTCTCGCACATCCTAGAGCATAGGCCGTGTCACTATACACAAATTGTCTTCACTCTGGGGAGAGTCATCTTTCCAATACAAGAAACAGTGTACATTCTGCTGCTTGTTTTATAGATGGGAATGATCAAACAGAGGGAGGTGTAAGTGATGAAGAATTTCAATAGTTCAGTTAACAATCCAAAAGTTTTTCAGCAGAACAATGTCAGGGTAAGTTTTTTTGTTTTAGAAAGATGACTGATAAAAAACAGAATTTATTGCTTTTAAGTTTCCATGGTCTTTTGGCTTAATCTAACAGCCACAATCCTACAATGGTCAAAAGAATACACCAAACAAGAACCATAAGAATAGTTTTATTAAATAATGCATTAGTTTACCTGGCAAACAGTTTTGGCAAGAAAATAATAATTATTTCACTTATTCACAGAGACCTAAAGAAAAGGGCAAGATTCTGGACTTGCCCTTTTAAAACGAATTATCTTCAAGACACTGCGTATCTCAATTAACAGCAAGGAAAAGAATCTTGAAACAAAGTTCATGGTTTCCCTGTACATATTTGCAAATGATCAGAATAAAATAAATAAGTCCTACAGGGATTCTAATTGTGTATCAAATTCTAATAAACTAGTGCCACAACCTGAGAGCAACCCCAGTGAAGTCAATCTGTCTACATAACATACTTAGATGCCAGCCCCAAAATTCACCCCAGAAAACCCATCTCAGGAAGTCGTCCCCCAGAAACATCTTCTGTGTTTACATTGGGATAGAAAACGTGCCTTGAAATCCATAAGAAAATTACAATGGGAAAAAGATCACTCCCTTAAAAAGAAAAGAATAAAAACAATCTAAGTGTTAGTATCATGTTCCCAATCATGCCAAAGGCTCCTTCTGAGTTAACGTGCAGCCTGTCAGCATCATCTACCCAGAGTACATTGAAAACTAAATCTGGCTGTTCTGTTCTGAAGGAACAGGAAACTCTTCAACAGTATGCCCTATAAGATGTCTTGATAACATCAGCAAGCAGAGCATTGAGCACACGCCTCCTGGTCACATACACACCCCAGATGAAAAGGTAATGAAGGCAGAAATTCTTCTGTGTTCTCATTAACAACAAAACGGCATTCACAAGGAGAAGAATTATAAAGATAACCTTCTTGGCCACTGAAAGTATGCATAGCAGGGGCAGAAAACAGGCTGTTATTATTGCAGTCAGGAGGAACCAAGTCGCAAGGAACCCTTACAACTTACAAAGCATGGTACGTCCATCATGCCACCCTCTCTCCGTGGCTGCTTTTTCACCAGTTTCTCCTCTAGTGCACAAGAGACCTAGGGAAAATAGACATTTTGAGGGCTAATGTCCGTTCATTCTTTACCTAACAATATCTTAAAACAGTAAGTAGATACATTAATCACTGCTAATGTTCAGAGAAATAGTTAAGCTGTGAAGATCCAAAAGAGAAAAGTAGAAAAGCAAAATCTCTATAAATTACCCAGAAACCACCAGTAATTTTGAATAATATGGAACTATTTTCTTCTTTTAAGTGAAAGATACAATTGCCCTGCTGCCTGAACTGAAGCAGAAATAGAGAAGTATCATGGAAGTCAGACCAAATGCCTCACTTGGTGTTGGCAGCGTGATCTCCCTCACTTGTAGGTATTATCATATTTCAGTCCTCAACATTATTATCCTTCATACATATGAATGAGTGCACCAAACCTAGAGCTTGAAGAAGGATAATTAGCTAAGATTGGGGGCTATAAAGTAACATCAAAATAAAAAACCCAAAGGAGTATTTATATTGTACTTGTATTAGTTTCCTAGGGCTGCCATAATAAATTGCCACAAACTGGGTGGCTCAAAATGATGGAAATGTCTTCTGTCACAGTTCTGGAGGCTGAAAGTCTGAAGTCAAAGTGTTGGTAGGGTCACGCTCTCTCTGAAGGCTCTGGGGGAGGAACCCCATCTTGCTTCTTCTAGTTTCTGGTGTTTGCCAGCAGTCCACGGTGTTCTTTAACCTGTAGATGCATACCTCCAATCTCCGCTTCTGTTTTCACATGGCCTTCCCCACTCCATATCTGTGTCCAAATTTCTCTCCTGATATAATGATGTCAGTTAATTCAGTTTGACCTCATCTTAACTTGATTTCATCTGCAAAGACCCTGTTTCCTAATAAGGTCACATTCACAGATTCTGGGGGTTAGGACTTCAACATATCTTGTGGGGGAACACAATTCAACATAAAACAGTATTTATTTAAATCACTGACTCACTCAAAAATCTACAGTTAGCAGTATTGATGTAACTCTTGGATGCTGGTGGATGATAGAAATGAAGAAGGAGGCACATGGCCCACAGAGAGCAACCATGTCACAGTGTATATTTGTGTATCAGGACCATGGACAGTAGCTCATGTTCCTTTCACCACCTCCCCCAACCCACCCCAATGTTAGTTATGCTTATGCCTATGGAGAGAAATGCCTTGCACCAAACAAGGCTTATCAAAGAACTATTAGATTGCTCTTCTACTATTGCTAAATTTGAATTCTGTAAATCAATTAATATTACTCACTATAACGTTGCCTGGTATGGCAAAAGGATTACAATAGTAAAGAACAGTTTGCTGACTTATAAAGATTGCTGTTACCTTCCTTTAATCTAGGATTCTATTTTCATTGTAAAGTCTTAGAACCTATCTACTCAGCTTAGTGAATGACAATCCAGTGGAAGAAAATGGTTCTTACCATTTAAATTTATTCAGAACTTATTTGTTCCACAAAGTCAATGAAATTATCATAAGATACTTAAACTATAAAATGACTGACATTTATGTCGCTTTTCTAAGACAAAATATGTTAAGGCAGTCTGTAAAGAAATTCAGATGGATTGGAGACTATATTTTCTAAAGCCACAATGGGAGAATGGAAATGGGAAAGGAAGTGAGTAGACTGGCCATATCACAGGGTGTTATACACCCCTCTGAGGAGCTTGAACTTTTATTGAAGACAATGAGGAGTTATTTAGGGGCTTTAGGCGGAGGAGCGATACAGTTAAGATTGTATTTTATTTAGATAATCTATTGATTGTGTAGAGGATGATGTAGAGCCTGGTGAGACTAGAGGCAAATGGAGATGTTTAACTAGGGTAGTGATAATAAAAACAGGAGAGTGGAATGAATTTAAGAAATAACTAGGAGTTTGAACCAGTAGGTCATAGTTACATTCTAGAGTGACTTAGAAGAGGAATAGGTATGAGGGGTGGTGGATACTGAGTTTGGTTGCCGATATGTTAAATTTAAATTATCTTTGGGAGTTCAAAATCTGTACCCGTGTAGGCTCTGCTGCAGAAACACTGCCCTGTTTCCTAAATCCCTGGTATCAGTACTTCACTCTGTTCTTTCACTCATACATCGTATACTCCGTGAAGGTTATCTTCTCATTTCCAACCTTGTATCACTTAGAGTCTGCGAAAGTGCTTGCTTGCCAACCATTCCTAATGCCATCCCCAAATCCTTGACTACTTTAGGTAGAAGGATTGAAGAATTTACTTTTAACATGTGGTGGATTCTTATGTCTTCAAGCAAAGAGAAACTCTTAGGTGTGCTTCCCTCTAGGACAAGCACTTTCTTCTTAGGACTGTAGACAAAGAGAAAGGCTGAAGGCGCTGGGCTTCTTACAGCTACTAAATTATTGACTGCATTAAAGGTGAATTTTTCTTGACACAATCTGCACACATGCTGTGACTTGTCAGCTTATTTTGTTTCTTCTGAAAGTCAGGGATTAATGTAGCACTGACAGAGTAGGGCAGAGACTGGTGCCTTGCTGAGGAGGATTTAGAAGCTTAAAATGGCAACCTACCCATTAGGAGATTTAGATGTGACAATCATGTGTTATTCTGGAAGGCCCTACACAGGAAACAGATACCTAATGCTCAGATTCAAAGAGTCAATGTTCTACAACAAGACTGCTGGCTGTGTAGGTGGAGACCAGGCTTCTTGGTATTTCATATTCTTACCCTTCTCAGCTCCACAAATTGGTGGGGAGTAGTGGGAATTGGTAAGTAAGTGGAGGTCATCTCTTTTCTTAGATCTTCCTCAATTCTATGAAGTGAGGGCAAAGGAAATGTAAATGACTTTTCTTATGGAAACCATCTGGTTCTATACTTTTATTTTAAAGGTGTGGAAACTGGCCCAGAAAAACAAAATGAAGTTCAAAGTAGTTACAAAGTTCAAATTAGAATCTAATTCCTTTCATTTACAGAGCAGAACTCTTTCCACTATGTGGTGTTGCTTGTTGCGGTTTCTATTTCTTGAATTTGGGTACAGGGTAACACAGTCAGAAGCAGCTCATCTAGTTATTTGAACAAGGAACTATGGTCCACCTTAAGAAACTTCATTGCAGTGAATCCTTAGAGAACTCAGATATTTACTTAGTTTTTAAAAATCAGTTTTCCAGATAACTAAGGCTATGCCTTATTAAAAATTTAACATTTTTCCTTCTTGATCATTTTCGTATGTAAATCTAGATCCTATTTAATTGTAATACATATTTGCATGCCTTCTTGTTGGATCTATGACCTTATTCTCTCTAAAATGCTTATTAGTTTATGAAGCACTTCCCCATACATGGCATTCTTATCTCTGGTATTTGCACAAATAACTTTATTCTCAAGATACTAATGAGAAAACAAATAGAGAGTTTAAGTGACTTGTCTAAGGGACAGTGTTAAGACTTAAATTCTCACCTGTTTTTCTGTGAGAGCTTGCTGCTTCTATATGAAGAACACTTCATTTTTTCTCAGAGGCCCAGTTATAACTCTACAGTTGCATCAAGATGATCCAGGATCTGCTGAGAGATGCAAGGATGTGTACCCTAGGCTTTTGTGCTTTTCAATATACTTACATGAGCTTTTAAAATAAATTTGCTGTCTTCTTTTTTGCCTTTGGGCCATTGCTTATTGCTACTATCAGTATAACTGATTAATGTCATATCTCTCCATACAGCCACTGCTTCTATTTTCTGCTTCAAAGCTGCTATGAATACTGTTACGGGCTGAATTGCATCCCCCAAAATTCGTATGTTGAAGTCCTAAACCCCAGGACCTCAGAATATAACCGTATTTGGAGATAGGGTCATTTGTTTTTAAGTTTTTTTTTCAACATGAATTTCTTCTCATGATTGTTTTTTTTTTTTTAAAGATTGGCACCTGAGCTAACATCTGTTGCCAATCTTTTTTTTTCTTCTTCTTTTCCCCAAAGCCCCCCAGTACATAGTTGTATATTCTAGTTGTAGGACTTCTGGTTGTGCTATGTGGGACGCCGCCTCAGCTCAGCCTGACGAGCAGTGCTAGGTTGCACCCAGGATCCGAACCAATGAAACCCTGGGCTGCCAAAGCAGAGCATGTGAACTTAACCACTCGGCCACGGGGCTGGCCCCGGAGATAGGGTCTTTAAAGAGGTGATTAAGTTAAATGAGGTCTTTAGGGTGGGCCCTAATCCAATATGACAGGTGTTTTTATAAAAAGAGGAAATTTAGACGCAGACATGCACACACACGGAGGAAAGACCATGTGCGGACGAAGAGAGAAGACAGCCATCTATAAGCCAAGGAAAAAGATCTGAGAAGGAAACCAAGCCTGCCAACACCCTGATCTTGGACTTCTCAGCCTCCAGAACCGAAAAATAAATTTCTTTTATTTAATCAGTCTGTGGTACTTGTTATGGCAGCCCTAGCCAACTAATACAAACAAGAAACAAAAATAGCTAGTTTTCAGAATTGTGCATGAACTACGAACGAATAGATCCTGCAGTGGGGCTTGCCTCTGGGCTTTAATGCATCAACACTGTGATACTGAGTTTAGCTCGCAGGGACACCTTTGGCTTATTTGTGAGTCTGGGAGGATTTACAGAATAGGTGAGTTTCATACAGGTAGGGTCATAGTTCCAAAAACAAGAAGTTAGAAAATATACACCAAGTGGTCCTTTAAATACAGAAGTTTTTTCACTTAATTAGAGTGTTGTTCTGATATGCTCTCGTAGGGCATTTAAAATGCAATTTAAATTTCCAAACTTTAATCTACTCATCCTCTTTCAAGAACATACCAGCCGTAAATATGCTAGTGTATGCATACATTTGACTTTTTTTCTAACTTGATTTGCTTCTTTTTGGTGAGGAAGATTGTCACTGAGCTAACATCTGTGCCAATCTTCCTCTATTTTGTATGTGGGACGCCGCCACAGTGTGGCTTGATGAGCTCTGTGTAGGTCTGTGCCCAGGATCAGAACTTGCAAATGCGGGCCACTGAAGCAGAGAGTACAAACTTAAGCACTACACCACCAGGCCAGCTGCATACATTTAATTTTTTATGTCCTTCTCCCAGGACGCACAGGTAGCTGCAGGCATTATACTCTTACTATTCCTGATGTCTGAGGTTCCAAATGATGTTGAAATGGAAGCTGTGGAAGCTCAGAAATGCTGGGCAAGGTTCACCTGCATGTAACTTTGCTCTCCCTTTCCTCCAACGCTGCTTCAGCATTTTGGATAGAAATCAGAGCCCTCTATGCAGCAAGGGAGGAACAAATGCTGTAAGTGTATTTCTGCAGTAGTAACATAGACCATTAACTAGAACCCAGCAGACAGGAAAGCTCATATGGATTTCAAAGATAGCACCCATCTGTCTGAGAGCTGCTAAAAAATGAATTTTAGGCCTTGGAACATATCCCTGGAAGCAAAGTCTGACTTAGGTTCTGGAAAAGCTATCGAGGAGCTCCTCAGAGAATTACAAAAACATGTACCTTTTGCATTCCAAAAATAATAACCAGACACAGGAGGACACTGAGTGCCAAGTTTCACATTTAAATCAGGCAACACACAGAGTTGAGAGTTGAACTTTGGCCCGTCCCTAGTTGAGTGTTGGTAAAACATAATTCCTGGATTCAAAGGTCAGCACTTACAAAGGCATCTTGACAAGACACCTCAGGCATAGAAACATCTATTCAAAACGCATAAGTTAAGCATAAATGAGTAAAGAATATAGCTTAAATTGTATATAAATAGATTGATAGACATACATACGTGTTTATGGAACTTAAAAATCTTGGGGAAAACTCTAAGAAAACATATTGGCTGGGTTTGACTAAGTCAAAGCCATTATTTGGGGGAAATAGATAACCTTGTGATGTTTTATCAGAAATGAAACGCCATCATATTCCTATTCCTATTAAAAAAAGAGAAGAAAAGATTACATTTTATATCTGCTTTGAAAAGGACACGTGGTAAAAACTAATGTTCAAGATGTGGTTCCAAGACATTTGCAAACCCAAACTTCCTTCGGTTTTGTTATCTCTCACCTCCATATACAGAAATAGGAAGCACCATATATATTTTATGAAGTGTAAAGATTTTGGGGGATAAAATATCAGAATTTGCATGTTATGCTTAATGATTCAAAGCTCTTTGATGTGGCAAACATCCAGGTAAAAATTATTTGGCCATTTTATCATGCTTGAAAAGTAGAATGAAGTCTCATTTTCTAATGAAATAACATATGAGGTTTAGAGGACACTTTTAAAGGCAAATTCACAAAAAAATTCTGATGTCTCCTATGTGGTAATAAAGTATATGAGAAGTTACAGTAAAGCAGAGCATCATAAAATGCAGGTTTTGCTTTTAAAAACTTCACAGTCAGGTATAAAAATTCCTACAGGCTCATAAATAATAGAAAAAGAATTATAATCAGGTTAGGGATGTAAATGTTAATAGCATTCAAGTACCATGGTCTGAACATCTAAACTCACCCATCACTGGCAGTTTAGCCCATTGAGAATTTCTATGGCTTAAAAACCTGAAAAACTCCAATTATCCTATTTATCAGCTGAGACAAATATAGACCATATTTATTTTGTTCACTATTATATCTTCAGCACCTGTCACATTTGCTGGTACATGAGAGATCCACAGCAAATATCACTGAAATGAGGGGAAATAGATTCCGTGACATAAAATATAGAACTGAGTTACTGATACAATTGAATTGAGAATGTGAGTTGAGAAAACAGATCAGCTTCTGAGATGCTATGTCTATTGGGAGACAATTCTCCGTAGATCTCTCATATTTTTGAATGTCTTGGGAACGTAGGCACTGATTGCCTTTATTCTGGACTATCTCTTCAAGGATATTTGTACAGCAAACAAAAGAGCAACACACAGTGTCTCTCACAACAGCAAAACGCAGGCACACTTACTGTCCATTGTAAAAGCTTTACTTTCCTTCAACTCAGGGTTCCCTTGTGACACAACCCACTGCCTGTGCAGGTGTCACCTGGCCGTCTGCTTATTGCCTTATGGGAATTGGTGCTTGGAGAGTGGGCACAAAATTAATGATATTCTGCATACCCCTATTGCTATGAGTAACAAATGAACATTTGTCTGACTCAGGAGTCTTGTGCCTTCGGCCAGCATCCATGAAATGGAAGCAGGCTACCTAGTTAATGTGAAAGTATGGTAAAATATAAAAGCCTTCACAGTTTTGACAGTTTAATATACCAAACAGACACTGATTTGAAGTTTCCAATTCAAATGACAAAGACTATTATAATTCCTTCTAGAAAACAATGTTGCTTCCACTCTGAAAGCAAGAAAAACCTGGATAAACTATAATATCAGAACTTTCCTTGAGGAAAGGAAAGCTCTCAGGGAGCTTAGGTTTCAAAGCAACCAACAGGCCTGGAATCTAAGAAAAAACAGGCCCCTCCAAATAGATGCAATGTGGACATTGGCTGGGAAAATAGTGGCTGAAAGTTTTCTAAAAATACAAAAAGATATAAAGCCACAAATCTGAGAATCTCAAAGAAGTCCAAGCATAACAATCATCAAGCACCAGACACAGGCACACATACCTAAACACATCAGATACAAACTTCTGGAAACCAAAGATGAACAGCAACTCCGAAGGTATCCAGAGAAAAAAAGACACATTACAAGCAGAGGAACAAAGAGTGGAATTACCAGAGAATTTTTGTTAAAAAGAATGCAAGCTACAAAAGTGGAGCAACATCTTTAAAAGCTTGAAAGAAAAAAACTACCAATCTAGAATTTCTTGCTCAGTGAAAATATCTTTCAAAAATGAAGGCAAAATATTTTAAAAGAATTGCATTGAATCTGTGTATTGCTTTGGGTTATATAAACATTTTAACAATATTAATTCTTCCAGTCCACAAGCATAGTATATCTTTCCATTTGTCTGTGTCATCTTCAATTTCTTCCACCCAGTGTCTTATAGTTTCCAGTGTACAGGTCTTTCATATCCTTTTAAAATTTTATTCCTAGGTATTTTATTCTTTTTATGTAATTGTAAGTGGGATAGTTTTCTTAATTTCTATTTCTGATAGTTCATTCTTAGTGTATAGAAATGCAACTGATTTCTGTGTTTATTTTGTATGCTGCAGCTTTACTGAATTCATTTATCAGTTAATAATTTTTTGGTGGAGTCTTTAGGGTTTTCTATACATAGAATCATGTCATCTGCAATGTTTCACAGAACTAAACCAAATAATCCTAAGCTTTTTATGAACCACAAAAGACCCCATATAGCCAAAATAATCTTGAGAAAGAAGAACACAGCTGGATGTATCATGCTTCCTGATTTCAAATTATACTGCAAAGCTATAGTAATTAAAACAGTATGGTACTGGCATAAAAACAGACACATAGGTCAATGGAATAGAGAGCCCAGAAATAAACCTATACATATATTGTTAATTAATCTATGACCAAGGAAGCTAGAATATACAATGGATAAAGGACAGTCTCTTCAACAAATGGTCTTGGGAAAACTAGACACACAACATGCGAAAGAATGAAACTGGACCATTTCATTACATCATGTACAAAGAAAACCCCTCAAAGTGGACTGACAACTTGATTGTAAGACCTGAAACCATAATACTCCTAGAAGAAAACATAGGTAGTAAACTCTTTGACATCAGTCTTAGCAAAACTTTTTTGGTTATGTCCCCTTAGGCAAGGACAACAAAAGCTAAAACAAACAAATGGTATTACATCAAAAGAAACAGCTTTTTCACAGCAAAGGAAGCCATCAACAAAACAAAAAGGCAACTACTGAATGGGAGAATATATTTTCAAATGATATATTCAATAAAGAGTTAATATCCAAAATATGTAAAGAACTCATACAACTGAATACCAAAAAAACAAATGGCCCAATTAAAAAATGGCAAAAGGGTGGAGGATCCAAGATGGCGCCATGAGTAGTCCTCTTTGTCTCTCCCCCTTCGAGTCTACAATTATTTGGACACTCATCACTTAACAAAGGATATCCAGATAGCATCTCAGGATGTCTGAGAGACCCCCGCGACTATACATCGGAAGGCGGACGGACTTCCCTCCGGGAGGATGTGGAGATAGGTGAAAACTCTCCGACCCCGACTGAACAGCCTAGTAACTGCAAGCGACTTTCTTCCAACGGACGCCCCCAGAAGATCAACACACACCTAGGGCAGGAGCAAGCACACACCAGAGGAGCGACGGTGGAAACAGGTGACCAGAACCCTACCTAAACCCCCTGCAATTACTCCTAAACACAGAGGGAAACTCTAGAGGTACACACCTGAGCCCGTGGGGAGAGTCTCGCCCCGCCACTGGCGGGGAGATCCCGCCTAGTGTTCACGGAGCCCGGAGGGTCCCAGAGAGAATCACAGAGGGTACGGCGGCCCCCCAGCTGCCACTGCCTGCACGGTGGGGAAAGGGATTGCCAGAGATCTCAGAGAGGACTGGGGCTGGGTGAAGCTCCAGAGGCCGGCTCCACGCCCCGGAGGGGAAGCTCCAGAGTTCCGCCCGGGCAGCAG